>NC_083596.1:3914192-4151692 GCF_027579695.1 Neoarius graeffei
TGTTTTAGTATAACAATGGTGATAATTTAATGGTGAATGGTGAAACACAGGTGATGATTAAAAAAAATAATTTACTTAAAACTTCAAACAAAAAGTGGCATGTAAATGTAATAACTTTGCAGCGCAGACTTGTCACTTTTCTACGCCGAGTCCCATAAAATCCTTGACTTTGAAATCAATAAAATAAATCCCAACTCCACCTCAGCTTTGAATAGTTTTAGATTAAACTTCAGAGCATCTTTAGTGCTTTTAGAAACAGCATTTTCTTTCATCATTTGTAATTCTTCCTCACTTACAGTGATGAAGCGATCGGCCGACATTTTGCCAAGTCGCTCTAGGCGATTATTGAGGAACAATCTGAATATCTCAACCAATCAGGTTGGGTTAGAACATTGGACTCTGGGAAAATAAATATGCTTTCAGGAATCTGGAAAAAATAGCATCACTATTTTATGATCAAACCTAACCTGACCCAGATGCTGATTTTTCTCCAATCACACACGAGACACATTCTTTTGGCTCTACTTCATTCGAAACCATGTGAACTTTGAATACATTTGAACCTTCATACATATGCAGTGATTTCCCTCATTTCCATGATCATCCTCCATACAAACACACATGCAATCTTGTCGACATTACAATGGTCCATTGCTCAGGAAGAGAGGAAGAGAATCCCAATTTCCTCGCCTGGGCCTCAGACTAGTAATCATAATGACAGGTAAAGAGCGTCAGAGCTCAACTCTGAGCCAGCTCGAGCATTTCTCAGCTAAACTAATTCAGATTTCCTGGTGAACCCAAGGACACGAGTGAATATAACTCCAGCAGAAACATCTTCAGACAGATTATTTCCTATCTCGGCCCATCACAGTGGGGAGCATGCATTATATTTTTATCCTTGAGGGTTTTTTTTTCTCCCTTCTGTTCCTCTCACTTGTCACCTGAACAGAAGACAGATGTGATTAAACATGTTCTCACCACACTGAAATCCCAAAGTCATCACATCCACACGGCCATAGAGCCCCCCGCCCCATTCTCTCTCCATATCTCTACCACTCACTGATCCTTGTTTACATTTTATTCTGGACTGCAGGGCAGACAGAGGCGTTTACTCCAACTGTGCAAATGAGATGAAATTCCTTTAAATAGATGAGTAGAGCATCTTATTTAGTCTCATGATGTTATTTGTGGGTATTCGTAGAACACCATGGCTCAATTAACATGGGATCATACTGCACATGCAGCAATTTTTATTCAAAATTGATACTCAATAATTAATTAATTGATTGATTGATTGATTGATTGATTGATTGATTGATTAAACCCAGTGCATGTCTACATATATTTTATGGCAAAAATTTCACAACTGAATGCAAAAGACCGTGTAAGGTATGTAAATTCATTAATTAAAAGCAAAACAACAAACAGTTCTGTGTTGAATTTTATGGAAAAAAAGTGTATGTGGTTTATTCATGTGGAATATTATAATTAACATTATGCAAATATATTAATTTTATGCAAATAAATGAAGTTTTAATGTAAATTGTTCAAATCGTGTTAATACTAGAATTCTCTCTCTCTCTCTCTCCCTCTCTCTCTCTCTCTATTACATTTTATTCCAACAATATTAATATGCAAATCCATTAATAGATGGTAAATAGGAAATGGGGAAAAATAGTTTTTTTTGGGAATAAAATTGAAATAATAAAATAAAAATCTAATTCCTTTAAGGGAAAAAATATTTTTTTTGTGACAAAGTACAAATTGTAAATAAAAACGGAATGCAATAATTTACAAATCTCAAAAACTGATATTGTATTCACAATAGAACATAGACAACATATCAAATGTCGAAAGTGAGACATTTTGAAATTTCATGCCAAATATTGGCTCATTTGAAATTTCATGACAGCAACACATCTCAAAAAAGTTGGGACGGGGCAATAAGAGGCTGGAAAAGTTAAAGGTACAAAAAAGGAACAGCTGGAGGACCAAATTGCAACTCATTAGGTCAATTGGCAATAGGTCATTAACATGACTGGGTATAAAAAGAGCATCTTGGAGTGGCAGCGGCTCTCAGAAGTAAAGATGGGAAGAGGATCACCAATCCCCCTAATTCTGCGCCGACAAATAGTGGAGCAATATCAGAAAGGAGTTCGACAGTGTAAAATTGCAAAGAGTTTGAACATATCATCATCTACAGTGCATAATATCATCAAAAGATTCAGAGAATCTGGAAGAATCTCTGTGCGTAAGGGTCAAGGCTGGAAAACCATACTGGGTGCCCGTGATCTTCGGGCCCTTAGACGGCACTGCATCACATACAGGCATGCTTCTGTATTGGAAATCACAAAATGGGCTCAGGAATATTTCCAGAGAACATTATCTGTGAACACAATTCACCGTGCCATCCGCCGTTGCCAGCTAAAACTCTATAGTTCAAAGAAGAAGCCGTATCTAAACATGATCCAGAAGTGCAGACGTCTTCTCTGGGCCAAGGCTCATTTAAAATGGACTGTGGCAAAGTGGAAAACTGTTCTGTGGTCAGACGAATCAAAATTTGAAGTTCTTTATGGAAATCAGGGACGCCGTGTCATTCGGACTAAAGAGGAGAAGGACGACCCAAGTTGTTATCAGCGCTCAGTTCAGAAGCCTGCATCTCTGATGGTATGGGGTTGCATTAGTGCGTGTGGCATGGGCAGCTTACACATCTGGAAAGACACCATCAATGCTGAAAGGTATATCCAGGTTCTAGAGCAACATATGCTCCCATCCAGGCGACGTCTCTTTCAGGGAAGACCTTGCATTTTCCAACATGACAATGCCAAACCACATACTGCATCAATTACAGCATCATGGCTGCGTAGAAGAAGGGTCCGGGTACTGAACTGGCCAGCCTGCAGTCCAGATCTTTCACCCATAGAAAACATTTGGCGCATCATAAAACGGAAGATACGACAAAAAAGACCTAAGACAGTTGAGCAACTAGAATCCTACATTAGAGAAGAATGGGTTAACATTCCTATCCCTAAACTTGAGCAACTTGTCTCCTCAGTCCCCAGACGTTTACAGACTGTTGTAAAGAGAAAAGGGGATGTCTCACAGTGGGAAACATGGCCTTGTCCCAACTTTGAGATGTGTTGTTGTCATGAAATTTAAAATCACCTATTTTTTCTCTTTAAATGATACATTTTCTCAGTTTAAACATTTGATATGTCATCTATGTTCTATTCTGAATAAAATATGTAATTTTGAAACTTCCACATCATTGCATTCCGTTTTTATTTACAATTTGTACTTTGTCCCAACTTTTTTGGAATCGGGGTTGTATATATCTTTTGGATTTCCTTCCTTCTGACTTTATTAATTTACTTATTTATTTATTTGATGGTAAGGGGATGTTTGAAGAAGATCTCATCTCATTCTCTCTAGCCGCTTTATCCTTCTACAGGGTCGCAGGCAAGCTGGAGCCTATCCCAGCTGACTACGGGCGAAAGGCGGGGTACACCCTGGACAAGTCGCCAGGTCATCACAGGGCTGACACATAGACACAGACAACCATTCACATTCACACCTACGCTCAATTTAGAGTCACCAGTTAACCTAACCTGCATGTCTTTGGACTGTGGGGGAAACCGGAGCACCCGGAGGAAACCCACGCGGACACGGGGAGAACATGCAAACTCCACACAGAAAGGCCCTCGCCGGCCACGGGGCTCGAACCCAGGACCGTCTTGCTGTGAGGCGACAGCGCTAACCACTACACCACCGTGCCGCCCCCTTTGGACATTTTATATGTAAATAATCAGTAAATAATTCACTTCTGATTTTTTTAATGCTACAACCTTGTTAATATAACACAATATAAATATAAATATATATTATTAGTTGTGAAAAATATAGTAAATAATGATTCTTCAACGGACATTAATTATGGAAATTAATTTACAGATGTCGCAAAATACAGCAAAAGCAAAGAAAAAGTTCCATTTTGCTTTGTGACTTACTTTCAGTGAATTTGTGAACTTTTCAATGCTTGTTGACTTTTTTTAAAATTTGTCTCTGACGGATGTTGTTTTTAAAGTTAGCAGCATCTGTGAAGGAGGTGTAAATGTCCATTGACTGTCTTTAAGTTAGTGCTACACTTTGTAAATTAGTTTAAATGCTCGAATCTTGTTGTGAGATCAGACAAAGTTTTATTACAATAAAAAAGAAAAAGGAAAAAAAAAAAACCACACGACTTGCTAAAGCCTCCTCAGGGTCTGTCCCAGCTGATCCGATCTCGGACCTGACTTCAGGACAGAAATCCGCTGATGTGTGCTGCAGGAACCCTTGGGTTTGTTGACTCTCTACGTTAACTTGATGCGAGTGCTAAGTTTCTCTGAGTGCTAACGTTGCAGGATCGAGTGGTGCAGGTCGCCCATCTGTCGTACTCGAGCACACTCCAGCCTTTCACTTTCTTTATTCCAGCTTGTAAGCAACTTTTTTCTTTTTTTTTTAATGGTGAGAACAGAGTGGCTTTTTAGGAAGAGGAAACACTGGCGGAGCCCAGGTGGGGTAAAAAACAGCCAAACCTGGGGGGAAAGAAAAAAAACCCAGCAAACTTGCAAATCAGGAGAAAAACAGCAATATATCAGAGATCAAAAGCTAATGTCTGGCGCTAGTTATACACAAAGACACGATACACAAAGGAGTGAATATGATCTGTGGTCATTTAAATGAAGTTAATTTATCTCGAAAGTGGCTGGTATTTACTGGATACATGGGCAATTTGTAAAAAAAAATTGTTCTTGCATTATTTTTCAACATGACATGACAGGCATTTAGCAGACGCTCTTATCCAGAGTGATGTGCTGCGTACCCAGAGCAGCCCAGGGGTTAGATGCCTTACTTCAGGGCACTTCAGCCATTCTTGCTGGTCTAGGGAATCAAACCTGCAACCTTTTGGTCCTAAATCTGCTTCTCTAACCATTAGGCCATGGCTTCCAACATCATCTCCTCCTCAGGGTCAATGCACTTGGTCCACCGATGTTCAAGCTTCACTATCTCTTTGCAGAAGTTGGTCACATATTGAGCCTCCAGATCCTCCTCAACAGCTTGGATGACTTCATCATCACTCTGAAAATGGTGATCACATGAGTAGGATTTCAGTTTGGGAAACAGATGGTGCCAGGTCGGGTGCGTAAGGTGCACAGGGCAACGGATCTTTCACTTCTGCCCCGATGCTGTCCTGTGTGGTCGGGCGCATTGTCCTGGAGCAACAGTACGCCAGCTCGAAGCTTTCCTCTTCTTTTTTTTTTTCTTTAATTCTGTCTTTCATTTGAGTTTTTCCAGACAGTGATATGAGGCTTTCTCGTGTATAGTTAGGCCCCAAAATGGGAGTTACGCCCCTTGTTTCCTTGTTGAGAACTTTTTGAAGTACCTTCATAGATATACTGTACAAGAAGACATGTTACATGGAGACATATTTGATGTTTACAGACATCACTTCATTCCTGATGTCACTTCGACTTTCCGATACTTCTGGACCTGAAGTGTTTGTAGATGGCCATCTTTGGCAAAAAGAAAAATGTTTTTATATCGAGCTCACAAAAAAAATCAAATGAAAATAAAAATCAGTCGTAAACATTACAGGCCAATGGTCTATCCTTTGATTTTTTTTTCTCGAAATGATAAACGATGGTATTATGAAGGTGTAGAGACAGTTGTGGATCTGATCTGTCTATTTACATGCAATATTTACCTCTGCTAACTTTGCTGGAGGAGGTTATGTTTTCATCTCCATTTGTTTATCTGTTCCCAATGTAACTTAAAAAGTAGTGAATGTGTTTTGATGAAATTTGGTGGAAAGGTGGGCCATAAGCAAAGGAACAATTGATTAGATTTTGATGCAAATCCAAATATATGGCTTGGAGAAAGTATAGGGGAAACCATGGCCTAAAGGATGGAGAAACATCTTTGGTACCAAAAGGTTGCTGGTTTGATTCCCTGGATCAACAGGAATGGCTGAAGTGCCCTTGAGCAAGCCATCTAACCCCAAACTGTTGTATGTGTAGGTGCAATTGGTAATTAAGTGATCAATCTAATTAAATCAGTCTCATTAATAATCTGTTGAATCAGTCTCATTAAATAATATAATTAATTTTGGTGTTTAATAATAAATTACCAAACAGCTAAATTATGGTATATTCCAAATTATTATGATCACTTACCGTATTACATAACTCGTATGCACCTTGGAATTATTTTGAGATTGGGCGACTTCAAGTATATTAGGCACAACAAATAAACTCACAGTTTCAATAATAATTGAATTTATTATAACAAAGATAAAAATGAATAATAGCAGTTGAATACGTTATATACAGTGTGTGTGTGTTGTGTGTGTGTGTGTGAGAGAGAGAGAGTGATGTGTGAGAGTGATTGGAATCTTATCTGAGGTATGTGTGTGTGTGTGTGTGTGTGTGTGTTATCTGAGGTGTGGGGGTCACCACGTGGGATTTGAGGAGAACAAAGGAGTTAGCTTTGGTTGCTAGCTGTGTTGTGTGTGTGTGTGTGTGTGTGTGTGTGTGTGGCCTAAACAAAAGAATTAACTCTGGATGAGTGTAACCACGTGGTGGGAACAAAAGAATTAGCTCTGGTTTGCTAACCCACTAGCTCATAACATTACTAAATCCACTGAAATCTTGATGAGGTCAAAATATGTGTAATGATGAAATTAGTGTTAGAAAGGAAAAGAGAGCATGCAACCTATCTATTAAACAAAAGACTGAGAGAACATAGAACAATTATGGAACACAAAAATCAGTGTGCACACTTAAACAGTTCCTGAGTTTAAATTCACACTACTTCATAAGTTAATTCCTAAGACTAATTTGCCCCAAAATGCCAATCTTACTTGAGTTTCTCGCCTCTACGCGAGATTATGAGAAGATGTTCCAAGACTTTTGGAGTTTCACGTTGTGGAGGCCTCCGTGAAGCGCAGAGAATTTCTTGGTCTGATGCGTGATGAAAAAAAAAAGTCTCTGATCAAGCAATGTGCACAGCGCTTTGTTAGAAGGAGCCGGTCGCTTCTAACTTTAAATTAACTGTTTGGGCTGCAGTCATACGTACTTATAAGGAACAAATGAAACCGGTTGTATCTCAATCTGAATCAAAATCGTGCGATTCTAGAGTTTACCATGGCCAAAGGTAAGTAAAAGAAAAGTGCTAAATTCTGATTCTTGTTAGAAATACATCTTTATCTGGGTTTGCTCGGCGGAGCGGATCTCTTTGTGCCTGCAGACGGCTGGTCCAGACGGAAAAGAGGAAGAGCGGAAATGTGTTCAGTTACTTATGGCTTCACAGAGGATGTGACGTAGGTGATCCCACCCAGGCATGACGTAGGTCAACGCGGAAGCTGGTGATGGGAGTTGTAGTCCTGAAAGACGAGACAGGCGGTACCTACATATGTCACTCTGGATAAGAGCATCAGCAAAAAGACCTTTAATGTAAAAATTATACATTGGCACCAGATTCCTGAATGTGTAATAATTGTGATTATTTGATTTTTACTCTTATACCATTTCACTTTATTTCACAATCCTGAATAAGAATACTCAAGTCGTACTTTAAAGCTGATCTTGAGTATCAAAACGCAGCACTTGAGTCTTCGATCTAATTTGTGGCGTCAATGTTGATGTGTATATTCAGCTTTTTTGGGGGGTGGATGTTCATGCATGATATCAAATCATCGCAAATAAATAAATGATGGGTTTTTCTTAATCTTATTCAGAGAGACCTGTGATGTTCGCACAATCTGAAGTGCAACTGATTCATCCATAAAGAAATGTAAATCCTGTCAGTAGACTTTTAAAACACCAATTATCAGCCTGTCGTGCTAGAATCATAAGAAGATTAGGGATGAACACATCAGAGAGAGAGAGAGAGAGAGAGAGAGAGAATAACAGATGAGTCGTAGCTCTTCCTTTTCCTTGCCATCACTTCTGTTCACTCGTAGTCCAAATGGCTGGCAGCCGAACTGAGCCAGATGACTGGATGGGGTCCGATATGAACATTTTGTCGCCACCAGTCATGGCACTCGAGGTCAGATGGAAGGGAAGAAGGTAGTGGCTGTGTTCCTAATCTACTAATGAAGTCTGCTTGGGGAAAAATACAGGCCTGAAGACGGAACACTGGTGGAACTCTTTCATTGTGCATATGTGCCAAAATCTCGTCCATATCCGACCATATGGTCCAGAGCAGGAAGTTCGATCTGCTCATCCATCCTGGTGTCTGAGAAAAGAGACAAGCAAGACAGAGACAGCTGTCTGTCTCGACATGGCACTGTACAGTCTTATAACTTTATTTATTGATTTATTCATTATATTTTAATTTAGTCATCTGTGCATGAAATAAACACCATCACATACACAGTATATTATATGCTTTATTATTAAACCTTATTCATCATTTTTATGAATAAATGTAAAATCCTGCTAATCGAATAACAATGATTACACTTAATATTTAAGACTCAAAAATTAAAATTCATAAAAAAAATCTAAAAGTAGGATCACAGTGTTAATGATATATGTGGAAGCCCAAGAAATGTTCTTTCACGTGATATCATTTTGACAGCAATATGAGTCAATATGAAGAGAGTTTACTGGGGAATAAAACTTTCCATGTCATGCAGTTATTGGAAAATCATCAACAATAATGATAACGATGTATATGTTAACACATAAGTGGATTTATTAGCTCATCCAGGTGACAGGTGATGAGTTTATGCTCACAATCCATAAATGTGTTGTCCGTCATCCATCTGGCGTCGTACGCATTTCACAAAAATCGCTTCTTCTCTCTCAATTCTTCACTGATTTTTATTCTTTTTGGCAGGAAGGTAGGTCTGCCTGGGGAGCATATAACTTCTACCCAAATTTGTATAATTGCAATTAATAACTAGACCGGACAATTCCCCGGGGGAAATTGTGAGAGGATGCAGTGCGCGAAGCAATTCGGTCACGCATGTTTGCTGGCCGTGAATGTGTGACCCGCAATGATGTTTCAATGCAATGATTATGTGTGTGCTTGAGACAGCAGCCGTCATGAATAAGAGTTATTCAAGAGTAGTGACTACAGGTGGAAATTAGCATGTACTGCTATAACCTGGGACAGACATCTGTCCTTACCACAAGGATAATGTTGAATTTGTGCACTGTCCCTTTTAAAAATAAAATAAACTCTAAGAAGAGTGTTTGTAGTTTGTATGTACGAAGAGAAGTGTTCCTAATAAAGTGGGCGGCTAATGGCGGCTAAGAACCTAGCAGAAAAGTTGAATGCCAGATCCACAGAGGAGAAGTTTTCCTACGTTTTAGTGTTTGAATCACGTCTCTAGGTGAAAGCATGCCAGAGCAGCGGACGTTTGAAAAACGTTGGAAAAGTGCTTTTTTTTAAATTAATTCCATAGAAATGAATGGGGTTTTTTTGGACGATTTTTTCGCGACGTAGTCGCGAAAAAATCGTATTCTGTAGAGAAAAGTAATAGCATAGCGAGTCCGATCGAGCCGCACGTTTTGATACATTGTTTGTCTGTGTGCGACGTACGGTTATTGTGTTACTCGAAATCAAAATTTGTGTAGGAAGAGTAACAAATATAACACTAGACCCGACAATTCCCCGGGGGAAATTGTGAGAGGATGCAGTGCGCGAAGCAATTCGGTCACGCACGTTCGCTGGCCGTGAACGTGTGACCCGCAATGATGTTTCAATGCAATGATTATGTGTGTGCTTGAGACAGCAGCCGTCATGAAGAAGAGCTATTCAACAGTACAACCAAAGTGACTACAGGCGGAAATTAGCATGTACTGCTATAACCTGGGACAGACATCTGTCCTTACCACAAGGATAATGTTTAATTTGTGCACTGTCCCTTTTAAAAATAAAATAAACTCTAAGAAGAGTGTTTGCAGTTTGTATGTACGAACAGAAGTGTTCCTAATAAAGTGGGCGGCTAAGGTGAAGTGTCATGCCGACCGAGGCTGGGTTTTTTTTTTTGGAGTTTTGTGCTGTTTTATATGAATGACCAGGCCTCGAACAATGACAAATAACTCGACAACGGAAGCAGCTATTCACCAAATTCTTTCACAGTGAGCGCTAGAAGGGTCTCCTGAATAAAATGATGTATTTTTTTCTCTGTAGTATTAAAAATGACGACACTAGAGCAAGTTAAATATGAGTGACTTTTCTGTCCCGTTTATAATAGGTGTCAATGAAGCCTCTCGTCTGCCCTCTTCTCAGTTTGAGGCTTCTCATTCAAAAACCGTAAATCCTATCGTTTAGGTAGACACATTGTGTGAATCAGGACAAGTTTTCCTACTACTTTTGAGAAAATCATGTATGTAGAGTGAAATTTGTGGCTGAAAACACAGTTTAAATGAGAAAGTTTGAGCTTTTTTTTTGAAGCCGCCTACACTCTGAGTTAACGAGGTGCACTGGTGTGTAACGCAATAGACACCCATTCAAAAGCCGGATTTTCTCCCGGAACCAACATGGCGTTTGAGCCGGGACTGATCCGAAAGTGTAGAACCTAGCAGCAAAGTTGAAGGCCAGATCCACAGAGGAGAAGTTTTCCTACGTTTTAGAGTTTGAATCACGTCTCTAGGTGAAAGCATGCCAGAGCAGCGGATGTTTGAAAAACGTTGAAAAAGTGCTTTTTTTTTCAATTAATTCCATAGAAATGAATGGGGTTTTTTTGGACGATTTTTTCGCGACTACGTCGCGAAAAAATCGTATTCTATAGAGAAAAGTAATAGCATAGCGAGTCCGATCGAGCCGCACGTTTTGATACATTGTTTGTCTGTGTGCGACGTACGGTTATTGTGTTACTCGAAATCAAAATTTGTGTAGGAAGAGTAACAAATATAACACTAGACCGGACAATTCCCCGGGGGAAATTGTGAGAGGATGCAGTGCGCGAAGCAATTCGCTCACGCATGTTCGCTGGCCGTGAATGTGTGACCCGCAATGATGTTTCAATGCAATGATCGTGTGTGTGCTCGAGACAGCAGCCGTCATGAAGAAGACCTATTCAAGAGTATGACCAAAGTGACTACAGGCGGAAATTAGCATGTACTGCTATAACCTGGGACAGACATCTGTCCTTAACACAAGGATAATGTTTAATTTGTGCACTGTCCCTTTTAAAAATAAAATAAACTCTAAACTCTAAGAAGAGTGTTTGTAGTTTGTATGTACGAACAGAAGTGTTCCTAATAAAGTGGGCGGCTAAGGTGAGGCTAAGACACACAAAGGCTGGAGTTTTCTACTGTTTTTTTTATGAAGGACCAGGCCTCGAACAATGACAAATAACTCGACAACGGAAGCAGCTATTCACAAAATTCTTTCACACTGAGCGCTAGAAGGGTCTCCTGAATAAAATGATGTATTTTTTTGTTTGTACTCTTTAAAATAACGACACTAGAGCGATTTAAAAACGAGTGACTTTTCTATCACGTTTATAATGGTTGTCAATGAAGCCTGTCAGCTGCACTGTCCTCAGTTTGACGCTTGTCATTCAAAAACCGTAAATCCTATCGTTTAGGTAGACACATTGTGTGAATCAGGACAAGTTTTCCTACTACTTTTGAGAAAATCATGTCTGTAGAGTGAAATTTGTGGCTGAAAACAGAGTTTAAGCGAGAAAGTTTGACCTTTTTTTTGAAGCCGCCTACACTCTGAGTTAACGAGGCGCACTGGTGTGTAACGCAATAGACACCCATTCAAAAGCCGGATTTTCTCCCAGAAACCACATGGCGTTTGACCCGGGACTGATCCGAAAGTGTAGAACCTAGCAGAAAAGTTGAATGCCAGATCCACAGAGGAGAAGTTTTCCTACGTTTTAGAGTTTGAATCACGTCTCTAGGTGAAAGCATGCCAGAGCAGCGGATGTTTGAAAAACGTTGAAAAAGTGCTTTTTTTCAAATTAATTCCATAGAAATGAATGGGGTTTTTTTGGACGATTTTTTCGCGACTACGTCGCGAAAAAATCGTTTTCTATAGAGAAAAGTAATAGCATAGCGAGTCCGATCGAGCCGCACGTTTTGATATATTGTTTGTCTGTGTGCAACGTACGGTTATTGAGTTAATCGAAATCGAAATTTGCGTAGGAAGAGTAACAAATATAACACTAGACCGGACAATTCCCCGGGGGAAATTGTGAGAGGATGCAGTGCGCGAAGCAATTCGCTCACGCATGTTCGCTGGCCGTGAACGCGTGACCCGCAATGATGTTTCAATGCAATGATCGTGTGTGTGCTCGAGACAGCAGCCATCATGAAGAAGACCTATTCAAGAGTATGACCAAAGTGACTACAGGCGGAAATTAGCATGTACTGCTATAAGCTGGGACAGACATCTGTCCTTAACACAAGGGTAATGTTTAATTTGTGCACTGTCCCTTTTAAAAATAAAATAAACTCTAAACTCTAAGAAGAGTGTTTGTAGTTTGTATGTACGAACAGAAGTGTTCCTAATAAAGTGGGCGGCTAAGGTGAGGCTGACACACAAGGGCTGGAGTTTTCTACTGTTTTTTTTATGAAGGACCAGGCCTCGAACAATGACAAATAACTCGACAACGGAAGCAGCTATTCACAAAATTCTTTCACAGTGAGCGCTAGAAGGGTCTCCTGAATAAAATGATGTATTTTTTTGTTTGTACTCTTAAAAATAACGACAATAGAGCGATTTAAAAACGAGTGACTTTTCTCTCATGTTTACAATGGGTTTCAATGAAGCCTGTCAGCTGCCCTGTCCTCAGTTTGACGCTTGTCATTCAAAAACAGTAAATCCTATCGTTTAGGTAGACACATTGTGTGAATCAGGACAAGTTTTCCTACAAGGATAATGTTTAATTTGTGCACTGTCCCTTTTAAAAATAAAATAAACTCTAAACTCTAAGAAGAGTGTTTGTAGTTTGTATGTACGAACAGAAGTGTTCCTAATAAAGTGGGCGGCTAAGGTGAGGCTGACACACAAGGGCTGGAGTTTTCTACTGTTTTTTTTATGAAGGACCAGGCCTCGAACAATGACAAATAACTCGACAACGGAAGCAGCTATTCACAAAATTCTTTCACAGTGAGCGCTAGATGGGTTTCCTGAATAAAATGATGTATTTTTTTGTTTGTATTGTTAAAAATGAGGACGCTACAGGGAGTTAAAAACGAGTGACTTTTCAGCAACGTTTATACTGGGAGTCAATGAGGCCGCTCACCTGTGCTCTCCTCACTTTGAGGCTTGTCATTCAAAAACCGTAAATCCTATCGTTTAGGTAGACACATTGTGTGAATCAGGACAAGTTTTCCTACTACTTTTGAGAAAATCATGTCTGTAGAGTGAAATTTGTGGCGGAAAACACGGTTTAAGCGAGAAAGTTTGAGCTTTTTTTTGAAGCCGCCTACACTCTAAGCTTAAAGACCCTCACTGGTGTGTAACGCAATAGACACCCATTCAAAAGCCGGATTTTCTCCCAGAAACCACATGGCGTTTGAACCGGGACTGATCCGAAAGTGTAAAACCTAGCAGAAAAGTTGAATGCCAGATCCACAGAGGAGAAGTTTTCCTACGTTTTAGAGTTTGAATCATGTCTCTAGGTGAAAGCATGCCAGAGCAACGGATGTTTGAAAAACGTCGAAAAAGTGCTTTTTTTTCAATTAATTCCATAGAAATGAATGGGGTTTTTTGGGGCGATTTTTTCACGACTACGTCGCGAAAAAATCGTATTCTATAGAGAAAAGTAATGTACTGTTTGTTTGCATGTACTGCTATAACCTGGGACAGACATCTGTCCTTAACACAAGGATAATGTTTAATTTGTGCACTGTCCCTTTTAAAAATAAAATAAACTCTATACTCTAAGAAGAGTGTTTGTAGTTTGTATGTACGAACAGAAGTGTTCCTAATAAAGTGGGCGGCTAAGGTGAGGCTGACACATCAAGGGCTGGAGTTTTCTACTGTTTTTTTATGAAGGACCAGGCCTCGAACAATGACAAATAACTCGACAACGGAAGCAGCTATTCACAAAATTCTTTCACAGTGAGCGCTAGAAGGGTCTCCTGAATAAAATGATGTATTTTTTGGTTTGTATTGTTAAAAATGAGGACGCTACAGGGAGTTAAAAACGAGTGACTTTTCAGCAACATTTATACTGGGAGTCAATGAGGCTGCTCACCTGTGCTCTCCTCACTTTGAGGCTTGTCATTCAAAAACCGTAAATCCTACCGTTTAGGTAGACACATTGTGTGAATCAGGACAAGTTTTCCTACTACTTTTGAGAAAATAATGTCTGTAGAGTGAAATTTGTGGCTGAAAACGGAGTTTAAGCGAGAAAGTTTGACCTTTTTTTTGAAGCCGCCTACACTCTAAGTTTAACGACCCTCACTGGTGTGTAACGCAATAGACACCCATTCAAAAGCCGGATTTTCTCCCAGAAACCACATGGCGTTTGAACCGGGCCTGATCCGAAAGTGTAAAACCTAGCAGAAAAGTTGAATGCCAGATCCACAGAGGAGAAGTTTTCCTACGTTTTAGAGTTTGAATCATGTCTCTAGGTGAAAGCATGCCAGAGCAGTGGATGTTTGAAAAACATTGAAAAAGTGCTTTTTTTTCAATTAATTCCATAGAAATGAATGGGGTTTTTTGGGGCGATTTTTTCGCGACTACGTCGCGAAAAAATCGTATTCTATAGAGAAAAGTAATAGCATAGCGAGTCCGATCGAGCCGCACGTTTTGATATATTGTTTGTCTGTGTGCGACGTACGGTTATTGAGTTATTCGAAATCAAAATTTGCGTAGGAATAATAAGAAGAAGAAGAAATACGTAGAAGAACAATAGTTGCAGTGCTTTGCACTGCAACCTATGGGCTCCCCTAGGGGAGCCCATAGGTTGCTGTGCTGCAGCACTGCATCCTAATGATGATATGGAGAAATTAATCAATCCCTAACAAGCGGTTTCCACACAAATCGCTTCTTCTCTCTCAATCCTTCACCGATTTTGATTCTTTCTGGTATGAAGGTAGGGGGACCTAGGGTGCATAGAACTTCTACCCAGATTTGCATCATTACAATTATTAATGAAGTTATGGACTAATTAAGCCTTAATGCTTTAAGCAGTTCAACAAAAATCACTTCTTCTCCGTCAATTCCTTGCCATTTTGGATTCTTTCTGGTAATTCCTAGCATGGATATTACTTCTATATATAGTTTGTATATAGTGTATATAGCTTACAACATTTATTGTGCAAGGTGGCCAACTTTAGATCGTTCCTTCTGGACTAGACGGGGTTGGAATAAGTTACACCATCATTGACGGTTTCATTTTCCTTTAAAAGCATCTCCTGATGTAGTTCATTCAAAACATATGCACACCCCTTCTAATGCACAGCATGGGTCAAAAATGACCCGCATTCATTTTCCAGGTTATTTCATGCTGACTGAGTTTTTCTTTGCTCTATCTTTTGAAATCAATTTATTTTATGATTGAATATTCCAAGTATTCTTTAAATATCTTGTTGTTAATTACCACAAATCATTAATTTATTTTTTTCTTTCCTAATTTATGAACAAAAATACTTTTTATATTACTACACATGGGTCATCCAAGTGTGATTTAAAATTAAATGTCTTAATACGATAATAATGATTTGTTTCAAGTAATTACTTTAGCAGTGAATGGGGCCAGTTATTTATTTATTTATTAACTATGTCGTTAGCTAAGCCAACTACAATAAAATTAGCTAACTAAAGTAGAATATGTCAACAGCTCGGTAGCTAATAGTAATTACTTGTAACTTTCTGACAAGTAATCTACTCACTCTCAAGGGAACCTAAACATCATCAATTTTTTTCTAAGGTAATGTTAGAACAATTGAAAAACATTACTTGCATGTATGAGATGGGCAAAGGGCGCTGTGCTGAGCTGTGAAATGTCTGACACAAGCACAATTCACAGTTCCCACCAAACGCTGGAGTAAATGCATGCGGGTCGGTTCTGACCCATGTGTGTAAACTTGATGTAGAATTACAAAAGCTGTGCTTGTTCATAACTTAAGAAAGGAAAAATAAAAATGATGATTTGTGCTAAACAAAAACAAGATATTTACTGCATATTTGGAAAAGTAAATCTCATCTCATCTCATTATCTGTAGCCGCTTTATCCTGTTCTACAGGGTCGCAGGCAAGCTGGATCCTATCCCAGCTGACTACGGGTGAAAGGCAGGGTACACCCTGGACAAGTCACCAGGTCATCACAGGGCTGACACATAGACACAGACAACCATTCACACTCACATTCACACCTACGCTCAATTTAGAGTCACCAGTTAACCTAACCTGCATGTCTTTGGACTGTGGGGGAAACCGGAGCACCCGGAGGAAACCCACGCGGACACGGGGAGAACATGCAAACTCCACACAGAAAGGCCCTCGCCGGCCACGGGGCTCGAACCCGGACCTTCTTGCTGTGAGGCGACAGCGCTAACCACTACACCACCGTGCCGCCACCTGGAAAAGTAAATGACAAAATGAATTTATTTCAAAGGTATATCATAGAAACACTCAGCCATACATGAAATAACCTGGAAAATGAATGCAGGTCATTTTTGACCCATGTTGTGCATTAGAAGGGTAGTGATACAAAAAGGGTTTTTATTCAAAAAGTAAGAAAGGAAAAAATAAAATAAGGATGTATGATGATCAAAAACAAGTAAATTGAGGAATACCTTGAATACTGAATGATGGAATTAATTTATTGCAAAGATATAGAAGATAAAAACTCAGCTGGGTCACTTTTGACCCATGTTTTGCATCAAAGGGTTAATTCCACCAGGTCAAATATTCATGAGCAAACATGGCAGTGTTTTACTGAATAAAGAATGATACTGTAGGTTTTTTTTTATCAGTTTATTGTAGCATTCAATGTTGTGGAACGTCCATAAAACAAGAGTGTTCTTCTCGCTTCAGTTATGTTATAGCAGCTGTAAACAGTCATTCCATCACCAGTTTTGTTCTCTCTCTCTCTCTCTCTCTCTCTCTCTCTGGAAGTTAATAAGATAAAGAAAAAAATCCAGCTTGTCATATTACTGAAAAACCGAAAACCATTTCCCTGTTTAAGTTGAAATGGTGATGTATTAGAACGGGCGCATAAATATGAGTACAACAAACTAGAAAATGACTTTGTATACAATATAAACAGCTTCTGACTAATCAGAATCCAGAACGCGACAGCACTGTGGTGTAAATATACAAATGCAACATGCTGTTTGTGGTAACAGAGAGAATAAAATCAAGGCGGAGAATAATTTGTAGGATTTTCTCTCAGCATCCTTGTTTTGTCTGTTCGCTCAACAAAACTCACAGCACCTGTATCATCATGATTAGCGTGGAATTATTCTCCACCTGGGTGCTTCTGTTGTGTTTGCACTTTTCCTCCACCTGCACACACACACACACACACACACACTGGAGCTGCAGCTGTGCATTTTGATGATGCTGCAGATTCACATGACGTCATGCCTGGCTATCTAATTTATTCCACTTGAAAAAACAAACAAACAAACAAACAAAAAAAAACAGTTAGTCACATGGCACGGCTCGTCTCTGAGTCAGCCCCATTTATCATTCTAATTGTGTTCCCTCCTTCTGAGCATCAATTTATTCTGTCTAAAGAAAGCAATCCAGTGCAGAAGTGACGGTGTGGCCATGCACTGATAGATGGACTGACGGATGTTATTTATTGCTTTGTCCAGTTATTATTTTTAACACTTATTATAGCGGGCGGCACGGTGGTGTAGTGGTTAGCGCTGTCGCCTCACAGCAAGAAGGTCCTGGGTTCGAGCCCCGTGGCCGGCGAGGGCCTTTCTGTGCAGAGTTTGCATGTTCTCCCCGTGTCCGTGTGGGTTTCCTCCGGGTGCTCCGGTTTCCCCCAAAGACATGCAGGTTAGGTTAACTGGTGACTCTAAATTGAGCGTAGGTGCGAATGTGAGTGTGAATGGTTGTCTGTGTCTATGTGTCAGCCCTGTGATGACCTGGCGACTTGTCCAGGGTGAACCCCGCCTTTCACCCGTAGTCAGCTGGGATAGGCTCCAGCTTGCCTGCGACCCTGTAGAACAGGATAAAGCGGCTAGAGATGATGAGATGAGATGAGATGAGAAGAACGATGCAGTTGTAAAGACCTTTTGGTCTAATTAAACAAGCCGGGAATTTAACACTCCAGAGTGCTGAAAATACATCTGGGTTCCTCTTTTTGGGCTTATTTTTATAATGAATTATTAATTATTCAAAGCTGAAAAAATGGCTCATTTAGCCCCACTTCCCTCTGCGGTCACCGCTGTCAATAAGTCAGTCGATATTTCCTCTCAGTAATGCGGAAAAGACGGTTATTTGAGCTTTGTGTATTCGAGCCAGCATGCACGGATTTCATTCATCTACTTACTGAGATTAAATTCCGATTTGTTTTGTCCTTGCAGAAATGGTCCTTGGTTGTCAATATCTTTTTGTTGTTGTGTTTTTTTTTTCTTTTTTTTTTTAAGATGATGGGCTTTAGCAGGAACTATTGGATTAGGAAGGATTTTCTCGAGGACAATGCTTTAGGTCCGCCCCAGAAAGGACATAATCCACTCTCGAGATTTCTCTTCAAGTCACCGCCAAGAGACTCAAGTCACTTTCCTCAAATTGCACAGTGCTTAATGAGACACAGGTATAACGATGATCTGTTTTTAATCAATTTCACAGCACCGGCTTTTAATTAGCAACAACACACAGAAACACAGTTTACCAAGAAGATAGAAATGGACTTTCATTTACTACAAATTGATAATCGCTGACTGAGTGACTCTTACCACAACGATGTTGATATTATTTTCCTATAACAGCACATTTTGAAGTGTTTTATTCCTCTTACACTACCGTTCAAAAGTTTGGGGTCACTTTGAAATGTCCTTATTTTTGAAAGAAAAGCACTGTTCTTTTCAATGAAGATCACTTTAAACTAATCAGAAATCCACTCTATACATTGCTAATGTGGTAAATGACTATTCTAGCTGCAAATGTCTGGTTTTTGGTGCAATATCTCCATAGGTGTATAGAGGCCCATTTCCAGCAACTCTCACTCCAGTGTTCTAATGGTACAATGTGTTTGCTCATTGCCTCAGAAGGCTAATGGATGATTAGAAAACCCTTGTACAATCATGTTAGCACAGCTGAAAACAGTTGAGCTCTTTAGAGAAGCTATAAAACTGACCTTCCTTTGAGCAGATTGAGTTTCTGGAGCATCACATTTGTGGGGTCGATTAAATGCTCAAAATGGCCAGAAAAATGTCTCATCTCATCTCATTATCTCTAGCCGCTTTATCCTGTTCTACAGGGTCGCAGGCAAGCTGGAGCCTATCCCAGCTGACTACGGGCGAAAGGCGGGGTACACCCTGGACAAGTCGCCAGATCATCACAGGGCTGACACATAGACACAGACAACCATTCACACTCACATTCACACCTACGCTCAATTTAGAGTCACCAGTTAACCTAACCTGCATGTCTTTGGACTGTGGGGGAAACCGGAGCACCCGGAGGGAACCCACGCGGACACGGGGAGAACATGCAAACTCCACACAGAAAGGCCCTCGCCGGCCCCGGGGCTCGAACCCAGGACCTTCTTGCTGTGAGGCGACAGCGCTAACCACTACACCACCGTGCCACCGCCAGAAAAATGTCTTGACTATATTTTCTAAGTGGTAAATAAAAGTGTGACTTTTCATGGAAAACACTAAATTGTCTGGGTGACCCCAAACTTTTGAACGGTAGTGTATACTCTTTTATACTAAATTTTTATCCATTTATTTTAACATTTTAATATTGTTGATCATCAGTGAAACAGTTCTCTGATCAGCCGATCCCTCGACAGCAGCACGATGCATCAAATCACGCAGATACAAATCAAGAGCTTCAGTTCATGTTCACAATGTTCAAACACTAGAATGAGGAAAATTGTAATCTCAATTTTTGTGTGACTTTTTCTTTCACTGTGGTATGGGTGTTGGTTTGAGCCAGATGATTATTTTTGGTTTGAGTATTTCAGAAACTGCTGATCTCCTCCTGGGGTTTTCACACACAACAGTCTCTAGAGTTTACACAGAATGGTGCGAAAAACAAAAAAACATCTTTCGAGTGAGCGAGCGACAGTTCTGTGGGTGGAAAAGCAAGCAAACAAACAAACACCTTGTTGATAAGAAAGGGTCAGAGGAAAATGGACAGATTCGAGGTGGTTCGAGTTTTTTTTTTTTTTTTGCCAGGAAGGATACAGTAACTCATATAATCACTCTTTACAACCGTGGTGAGCAGGAAAGCATCTCAGCATGCAATAGAAAACAGAAGAACACATTGGGTTTCACTCCTGCAGCCAAGAACAGGAACCTTAGAACCAAGAACAAGTTCCATTCAAAGTGGACGGTGAATGTACGCTATACCGTAGCTCACATAAACAGTTGCGCCAGGCATTCTCATGTTTTTTTTTTCTCTCTTGAAGCTAATACAACAAAACCCCAGCTTGTCATGTTATCGAGAAATCACAAAGAAGCATCAACTCCTTTCTCCTTAAAGATACAGCTTTGCTTCTGACACTGGAGACTCCTCCCTGTTAGGGTTTTGCTGGGATTCGAACCTGGTTCGTTGGTGTGATAATCCAGCAAACCCCCACTAGGCCACCAGGGGGATGACTCAAATGCAGAGGCGTGAGGCGGAAGTAGAAAAATAATCAAAAGGTTTATTTAAACTATATACACTATATACAGGGCAAAACAAAAGACAAAAAAAAACCAAAGAGTATAATCCAAAAGAAAAGCAAAGTGCAAAAATTCAAAAGCTAAGAAGATCAAAAAACACAGTACAAAGGAAACTGGAGATAAACATAACAGCACAAAGACTCCGTGACAAGAGGACTGAACTCAGGGGTATAAATAGACAAACTAATTAAGGACACAGGTGAAGATAATTAGGCAATTAACACAAACTCAAAACACAGGAACAGTGGCGGCCTCTAGAGGCCAAAATGAACACGACATGAAAAGGAAATAACAGCGGCCTCTAGAGGCCAAAACAGTCCTAGTCCTAACAGGACCCCCCCTCTAGGAGCGTCTCCTGACGTTCCCAGGGCGATCCGGATGGGCCGAATGGAAGTCCCGACATAGTTCTTTATCAAGGACATCCCGAGCAGGAACCCAGCAGCGCTCCTCAGGACCATAGCCCTCCCAGTCCACCAGATATTGCAACCCGCCGCGGACCCGGCGGGAGTCAAGCAGGCGATTCACAGTGAACACAGTCTGCCCCTGGAAGATGCGGGGGGGTGGGGGGTTCCTAGGGGCAGGGGCATACGTAGACGTCAGTACGGGCCGTAACAGGGAAACATGGAAAGTGGGGTTGATCCTCAGAGTCCGGGGCAACTGGAGCCGGTAGGAGACAGGGTTCACCCTGCGCACCACCTTGAAGGGGCCAATGTAGCGAGGAGCAAGCTTGCGGTTCTCCACCCGCAGTGGAAGGTCCTTAGTGGACAGCCAAACACGCTGCCCAGGGCGGAAAGCGTGTGCAGGTCTTCTATGGCGGTTGGCCTGAGTCTGGTTGGTTCTGGAGGTCTGTATGAGGGTCTTCCTGACCTTGCTCCAGGTCTTGCGACACCGTCTCACATATTGGTTGACCGAGGGCACCCCCGCGTCCTCCTCCTGGTCCGGGAACAGAGGTGGCTGGAACCCGAATTGGCACTGGAATGGCGACAGCTTGGTGGCCGATGACTGCAGGGTGTTGTGGGCGTACTCCGCCCATGGCAGCCAGGTGCTCCACGATGTCGGGTTATCCATAGCCAGGCCTCGCAGGGTGGTTTCCAGGTCCTGGTTGAGCCTCTCTGTCTGACCATTGGACTGTGGGTGAAACCCAGAGGAGAGGCTGGCAGTGGCTCCGATGACCTTGCAGAACCCGTGCCACACTCGGGAGGAGAACTGGGGCCCTCGGTCTGAGACGATGTCCTGTGGAAGACCAAAGACTCGGAAGACATGATTAAACAAAAGTTTCGCAGTTTCAAGAGCAGAGGGGAGTTTGCACAGTGGTATGAAGCGGCAGGCCTTGGAGAATCTGTCAACTAAGACCAAAATGACCGTGTTACCTTGTGACTCAGGGAGACCCGTGATAAAGTCGACTGCCACGTGGGACCAGGGACGCCGGGGAATGGTCAGAGGATGCAGGAGACCCTGGGGACGCTGTCGTGGGTTCTTGGTTCTGGTGCAAACCTCACAGGACAGGACAAATGACCTTACTTCCTTCTCCATGTTAGGCCACCAGAAGTGTCTTTTCAGGAAGTCCAGGGTCCTCCGAGCTCCCGGGTGGGCGGTGAGAGGGGAAGAGTGACCCCACTGGAGAACCTTGGCCCGGGCTTGATGTGGGACGTACAAGAGGCCTGGTGGCCCCGTCCCAGGACCGGGGTCCTGGCGTTGGGCTCGTCGGACAGCCTCCTCAATACCCCAGCGGACAGGGGCCACAATCCGGGACACAGGGATAATAGGCCCGACTTCATTCTCCCTGTTAGTGGCAGAGAACAGTCTGGACAGTGCGTCAGGTTTGGTGTTCTTGGAGCCGGGGCGGTATGAGAGGGTGAAGTCAAACCGACTGAAAAACAGGGCCCACCTAGCCTGTCGAGGGTTCAGTCTCTTGGCTTGCTGGAGGTACTCCAGGTTCTTGTGGTCAGTCCAAACCAGGAATGGATGTTGTGCTCCCTCCAGCCAGTGCCTCCACTCCTCAAGGGCCAGTTTGACCGCTAGCAGTTCTCGATCCCCCACATCGTACCGGGACTCAGCAGGACTCAGGCGGTGGGAGAAGTAAGCGCAGGGGTGCAGCTTTCCTTCCGAACGTTGAGAGAGCACCGCGCCGACACCACTGTCCGAGGCGTCCACCTCCACGATGAATGGTTGGGAGGTGTCCGGGAGAACCAGAATGGGTGCCGTGCAGAAGCGGTCCTTGAGGTCTTTGAACACCTTTTCTGCCTGAGGAGACCAGCCATAAGATCCACCTGTCCCTTTGGTGAGGTCTGACATGGGTGCTGCCACAGAACTGAAGTTCCTGATGAACTTGCGGTAGAAGTTAGCGAATCCTAAGAACCGCTGAACCTCCTTAACGGACTTGGGAGTAGGCCAATCCCGGACGGCCAGGGTCTTGGCAGGGTCCATTTGGAGTTGGCCTGTCCGTACAATAAATCCCAGAAAGGAGACCTCGGGAACATGAAATTCGCATTTCTGGGCCTTGGCGAACAGATTGTTCTGTAGCAGCCTCTGGAGAACCTGGCGGACATGGTGGCGGTGCTCCTGCACGGTCTTGGAAAAGATAAGGATGTCGTCGAGGTAGACAAAAACGTATAGGTTAATCATGTCCCTTAAGACGTCGTTGATTAGGGCCTGAAAAACAGCTGGTGCGTTGGTGAGTCCGAAGGGCATCACCTGGTATTCGTAGTGCCCAGACGGGGTGTTAAAGGCAGTCTTCCACTCGTCTCCCTGTCGGATACGGATGAGGTGGTATGCGTTCCGTAGGTCCAACTTGGTGAAGACGGTGGCGCCTTGGAGCAGGTCGAAAGCTGTGGACATCAGCGGAAGGGGATATCGGTTGCGCACAGTGATCTTATTCAGGCCCCTGTAATCAATACATGGTCGGAGCCCCCCATCCTTCTTGCCGACAAAGAAGAAGCCGGCTCCAGCAGGTGAAGTGGAGGGTCGAATAAACCCAGAGACCAGGGCATCTTTGAGGTATTCCTCCATGGCCTTGCGTTCTGGCTGAGAGAGTGAAAACAGTCTGCCACGAGGAGGGGTAGTCCCAGGGAGCAAGTCGATGGCACAGTCGTAGGCCCGGTGCGGAGGAAGAACGGCGGCCCTGCTCTTGCTGAATACCTCCTTGAGATCCCAGTACTCTGTGGGAACTTGAGATAACTCGGTGAGATCAGGGGGCTCGGCAGGAGACACAGGAGAGCTAGAGAGCAGACAAGAGGCATGGCACACAGGGCCCCATTCCACAACCTGGCTTGTTACCCAGTCTATGCGAGGGTTGTGGCGGGTAAGCCAAGGAAGGCCTAGAATCACTGGGAACTCTGGTGAAGGAATCAGGTGCAGGGATATTTCTTCCTTGTGACCTTGAGACTGGAGGAAAACTGGAGAAGTAACTTGGGTGACTCTTCCATCACCTAACGCTTGGCCATCGAGGGCAGACACAGACAGTGGGACTTCAAGAGGTGCAGTCGGAATATTGATGCTTTGGGCGAAGTGAATATCCATAAAGTTCCCAGCCGCCCCTGAGTCTATCAAAGCTTGACAAGAGTGGACAGACTCACCCCAGGAGATGGAGACCGGGATGTAGATTCCTTGGCCAGGGAGTCCAGGAGAGAGGGTAGGCCCCGTCACAACCCTCCCTCGGCTGGACGGGGCGGTCCTTTTCCCAAGAGTTCGGGACATGATGCTCGGAAGTGACCAGGCTTGCCACAGTAGATGCAGCACTTGTCCCTCCTTCTGCGCTCCCTCTCAGATGCGGAGAGGCGAGTACGACCCACTTGCATGGGTTCTGGACAGTCACTGAAGGAGGTAGACGGTCTCCAGGTAGAGGTAGGGAGGCTGGGGGGGCTCAAGGCTTGGTGGCGTTCTCTCATCCTGTTGTCCAGACGAATAGCATGTGAAATGAGGGTTTCGAGGTCACTTGGGCATCCAATAGAGGCCAGACCGTCCTTGATGGGGTCAGACAGACCATGGTGGAAGGCTGACACCAGGGCAGTCTCGTTCCATCCACTTACTGCTGCGAGTGTTCGGAACGAGATGGCGTAATCTGCGACGCTTCCTCCTTGCCGGATGGACATGAGCTTTCGGGCTGCGTCGGTACTGATGTCTGCCTGATCGAAGACCCGAAGCATCTCTTCAGAAAACAGCTGGAAATCAAAGCACTCAGGTCCCTGTCTTTGCCAGATAGCAGTAGCCCAGGCTCGCGCCTTACCAGCTAATAAGGTGATCACAAAGGCAATCTTGCGGCGATCCGTAGTGTAGGTGGTAGGCTGAAGCTCAAAGGTGAGTTGACACTGGGTAAGGAACTCTCGGCACTCACTGTGCTTGCCGTCATACCTCTGTGGTGCAGGAAGGCTGGGTTCGCGAGGTGAAGAAGGCAGCATTGCAGGAGGCACTGGAGCAGGAGTGGGAGCTGGATCAGGAGCAGGAACTGGATCAGGAGCAGGAGATGCAGGCAGAGATGTCAGCTGTGCCAGGGTTTTCCCAATTTGCTGAAGCAGTTCCTCGTGGCGAGCGAGGGCCTCACGTTGGCTGGTGAGCGTACGTCCATGAGCGTCCATGGTCGCTCCGAAGCGTGTCAAAGCTGCCATAATTCCCTGAAGGTTGGCCGGGTAGACAGTTGAAGCAGCCTCTGCTGAGTCGGTCATGACGGAGTCTTTCTGTTAGGGTTTTGCTGGGATTCGAACCTGGTTCGTTGGTGTGATAATCCAGCAAACCCCCACTAGGCCACCAGGGGGATGACTCAAATGCAGAGGCGTGAGGCGGAAGTAGAAAAATAATCAAAAGGTTTATTTAAACTATATACACTATATACAGGGCAAAACAAAAGACAAAAAAAAACCAAAGAGTATAATCCAAAAGAAAAGCAAAGTGCAAAAATTCAAAAGCTAAGAAGATCAAAAAACACAGTACAAAGGAAACTGGAGATAAACATAACAGCACAAAGACTCCGTGACAAGAGGACTGAACTCAGGGGTATAAATAGACAAACTAATTAAGGACACAGGTGAAGATAATTAGGCAATTAACACAAACTCAAAACACAGGAACAGTGGCGGCCTCTAGAGGCCAAAATGAACACGACATGAAAAGGAAATAACAGCGGCCTCTAGAGGCCAAAACAGTCCTAGTCCTAACACCTCCCATCTCCTTCCTTCCCGTTAGTGAGCTGTTACCACAGAAACTTATAGATAACATATTATAATGAATGCTTTAATCAATGTTCTAGCTGCGCTACTGTTCTAGAAAATTAATGGAAACTTTTGAACCAATCACAATTCAGAATTTCACAGTGGCACAAGAGGAAAATATCAGGAAGACACTTGTATTCTGTGAAAATAAGTCTGGACATTTTGTAAAGTGAGACAAATTGCTGTTTTGTGAGAAATTTTGCTTCTTTTTTTTCATGCCTTTATTATAACCAAACAGACTGGAATATAAAGCAACTCTATGTCAGACCCGGATAGGAAATGTATAACTCTTGGTTGTATGAATATACTCTAAGCCTTATCACCCTCACCAGTAATCTAATGGCTCCTCCTCCGAAACATCATGCCAGCATGGTGGAGAGAGTCCACCACTTCCACCGAACTCCGACATCACTCACGGTCTTAGTTGAGTGTCGGAACATCCTCAGGTTAATCTGCTGGAGGTTTTGATGAATGACATTGTTCCAACGGATGCATGGTCAACCACGAGGGCATCTCCATCCCACCACTGGTGGATTAAACTCGTAAATAGCTCTTGTGGGGTGGTCGTCTGTGCAGTGCAGGATGTGCCTGAGCCAACGAGCATGGTGCTGTGTGATGGTGCGGAGGATATTTGGTTGGTTGGTTAGTCCTCTGGTGGAGCTCCTCGTTGGAGACACATCATACCAATGCACCCCCTCAATGGTCCTCAGGGCATGGGTCTCAAAGCCGAGAACATAGGTGACCAAGGTCTTGCTGAGAGTCCAGGTCTCAGCGCCGTAGAGCAGCACAGACAAAACCGCAGCATAGCTTAGTGTGTTGGGAGATGTCACACCATCTCCAGAGTGGAGAAAGCTCTTCATGATGGCTGCCGCCAGTCCACTGATACAGTGAGGAGGTCAATCTAATGGCTGAGAAATGAAAATGAAAATAAAAACTGAATCATGCGAAAACAGGGCTTTCTTTCCTCAGCCTGCTCTTCATCTGACACATCAACACGATTATTTGATTCGAAAGCGTACTTGATTATACATGCCTGATTTTATAGTGTATTATTCAACTCTGTGCTTTTAATGCAGAAATTGTTACACATATTTGCCACTTCTTCAGAGTCACAGTTCCTGTAAATTCCTGAAGGACCCTTAACGAACAAGTAATCCCCAGCTATTCTTGATTAGGTGATATTTAACATTAAACTCAACAATTTTAAAAGCCATTGAGCTCATTGAAAGCACTGCAGGTTCTCAGTCATGATTCATGGCCCGGAAAATTCAATTCCAGCCCACAGAATACAGCAACGGTAATTATTTTATACCGTCGCTTTCACCACGCGTTGCGTTAAGTGTGCATCTGTAGGTTTCAAGTGTTTGTGTCTGCTTTCCGATTGCCACATATAGGACAGGAAGCATGTGTTCACATCCTGCTGAGGGAGGCTGAGGTTAACTTCGAGTTGGAAAGGAACAAAGCCACCCAATCTGTCGCTTTGGCATTAACACACTGAAGATTTTTTTTTTTTAACACCACTATAGATCCTTAACATGAAGTGTTGCTATAGGAAAGTGGCAAACACCATATCCTTCAGATGGATGGATGGACAGATCCAACAGATTGACTGACTGATAAATTATTGTCAAAACAAAACATTGTTGTGAATGTTTCTAATCCCAAATCTGAAATCTGCAGCTCCTAGTTTGTATAGACAGATAGAGAGATGGATGGAGGGATGGATGGGAAGGCTTATAGACAGACAGATGACCTTTATTCATCTCAAACAGGAAATGTATAGTTCAAACAAACCAATAATTAAATAACAAATACTCTTAGCTACAGATAACCATTAGTAGATTGTAGGTTTCCATTTCACTATTCCTCCATCCAAACTTTTAATCATCCATCCATCCCTCAATTCATCCTAACATGCAATCTTCTATCCACACATTTAACTATCATTCTATTCACACATTCATCCATACTAACATGCAATCATCTAGCTACACATTTAATCATCCATCCATCCATCAGTTCATCCTAACATGCAATCACCTATCCAAACATACAATCATCCATCCATCCATCCATCCATCCATCCATCCATTAATCCTAACATCTATCCACATGTTCATCCATCCATCCATCCATCCATCCATCAATTCATCCTAACATGCAATCATCTATCCAAACATATAATCATCCATCCAGCATCCACCCATCCATCAATTAATCCTAACATACAATCATCTATCCATCCATCATCCATCCACCCATCAATTCATCGGAACATGCAATAGTCTATCTACACATTTCATCATCCATTCATCCTAGCATCATATAACATTATAACATCAGTGAAACTGACTTCATGTTAAAACTGTTAATGTTATAGTCATGCTGTCTGTTGTTGCCCAAATAAGGATGGGTTCCCTTTTGAATCTGGTTCCTCTCGAGGTTTCTTCCTCATATTGTCTGAGGGAGTTTTTCCTTGCCACTGTCGCCACAGGCTTGCTCGTTGGGGATAGATTAGGGATAAAATTAGCTCATGTTTAAAGTCATTCAAATTCTGTAAAGCTGCTTCGTGACAGTGTTATTGTTAAAAGCGCTATACAAATAAACTTCACTTGACTAACATGCAATCATCTATCCAAAGATTTCATCATCCATTCATCCATCCACCATCAATTCATCCAAACATACAATCCTTTATCCACACATTTATCCATCCATCCATTCATCCAATCATCCACCCATGCAACAAAACATGCAACATCCACATATCCATTGTTCCAAACATCCATCTATTCATTTTCATCCATCCATCCAACCAACCAATGATCTATCCATCTATGCAACCATGTAATGCTCCATCCATCCATCCATCCATCCATCCATCCATCCATCCAACTAATCATCCAATCATCCATCTGTTTATTCACATTTACATTTATTCATCCCCCAAGTCATCCCTCTATCCACCCAATCATCCAAGCATTATCCATCTGTAGATCCCAATTTATAAAAAAAAAAAAATCAAACCATTCATCAGTTCAAACATCCATCCATTGAACTGTCAACTATCACTTCTCCATCCATCTATCCATCCTTCCTTCATCATCCTTTTATTGATCTGTCAACCATAATCCATCCATTCATACATTCACACAACATATTCTTTAATTTTTCCATCCATCCACCCATCAATCCAATCTTACACAGATAACCTCTCAAAATTACTTGATTTCATCAAGACAAAAGCATAAACCGGCCTTTGATTAGTGTTTGATGTTTGAGTGTAAGACACATGCATTATTTTCTAATCCTCAACTGATCAACATCTGAGTCGGCATAAATACCACAAGTCCCCTGATACAAGGTTTTTTGTACACATCTGTTGTGAGCTACGGAGTGGTTTAATTTTCCCTCATTTTTAAGCTGAAGGGTGTCAAGTCTCAAAATCACCAGCCGGGCATCTTAACCCTGTCTAAAACAAATGACCTTCCCTCTGAGAACAAGAATAAATGTAATTGAGGAGAGAGGACTTATCCAGAAGCCCCAGAGTGTTTTCAGACATCATTCTGGCTTTGACATTAAGGCGAGTGTTCCTTCTTCTCCTCTCCCAAAAGCCCAAAACTATGTCAGTGAACTGGAGTGTGTGCGCATCTCAGATTGTGAGGTAACAAGCTGGAATGTCAGACTATAGGCGTGAGTGAAACTCCAGTGTGTCAAATTATGCTGGGCAAAACACAGTTTGGATGGAATATGACCAAAGGTTTTGTAGAACTCAAGCCCTTGTCAAGGCAGAACCTTGGTTCACTGTGGACAGATGAACTTGCATATCATGCTGTATTTGTTTCAGATATTCTTTGATGGATTGTGTTTTATATAAAACACTTTCCAACAGCAGCGGATTTGCTGATATGAGCATGCCAACACTCGTATCACAATTATTAAAAAAACAAAATAATAATTACTTGTCAAATGTTCTTGGCTCATTTAGACATTCATTTGGCTCCAATGAATAAATGAACCAAAGATTGAATCCATGGGGAAAGAAATGTGGCATCAATGCCTGTATTTCTTATTTAAAGGGGTGTGGCCTTTGCGTCTGTCTGTCATAATGGAGGCATAACTTCTGTTCCTGTTATTTTATTCCCATTGAAGGAGCTATCGCCTCTTTTCCTGTCAGTCCCAAACAAACATGGGGATATCTATTCATCAGTTATTCCAAATGTTTATTTATTAATTTTCTATCCATTCATTGATATTTCCAAACTTTCATTAATTAATCTACTCATCCAACCATCATCTATCTATATATTCAAGAATCGTTCCTTTTTATCCATCCATCATTTCAAGAAGTATATCTGTCCAAACATCCCTCATCCATCAATCCATTGATCTATCCATCCAATCATCAATGTGTGTCCATTTGTGTCCAACATCCACCCATATTTCCAATCATTCCATATTTCCTTTATCCGCCCAACCATCACCCATCTATTTGTCTATTTAATCATCTAAATACCCATCCAGCCAAACATTTATTAATCTTTCCAATAATCCATCAGTCATTCTCATCTATCTATTCTTCCATCATCTATGCATCCATTCTTTCACCAATCAATCCATTGATCTATCCATCCAGTCATCAATCTGTCTGTCTGTTTATCAAAACATCCATCTGTTAATTGTTCATCAAACTTTACATCCATGAATAAATCTTTTCAAACAGCATTTCATTTATCCATCCAAACATCATCCATCTATCTAATCATTTAATATCCATCCATCCATCCATCCATCCATCCATCCATCCATCCAAACCTTTATTAATCTTTCCAATGATATATCCATCATTCTCATCTATCTATTCATCCATAATCTATCCATCCATTCTTTCATTAATCAAATCCATTGATCTATCCATCCATTACTTGTTCAACAATCTCTACATCCATTCATGAATCTTTCCAACCATCTATTCATTTGTCCATCTGAACATCATCTATCTAATCATCTAAACACACATCCATCCAGACACCTATTCATTCATATTCCATCCAACTATTCATCTATACATCCATTTTCCCAGTCATTTCCCATCCATCCATCCATCCATTGTTCCAAAAATCCATTTGGCTGAACATCCTGCACTGATTTTTCAACCATCCATCTAGCCAAGCATTCATCATTTTTCCCCAGTAATCCACCTACTGTTCTCATGTCTATTCAACCATCCATCTCTTCATGCAATGGTGTTCTCTCTTCGCCTATCAGCCCAAGTTGAAGTCCAGATCTAATCTAAACAACAAATTGTTTAATGTAAATGAGTTTGACTGAGGATGTCTGGCCCCAGGCACCATATCCATTCTCTTTCTCTTCCGTGTTTTATAAAACCATAAGGAATTCTAAATATTTCCACCCAAAGGTTATAGTTAATTCTCAGTCAGATTGGCTTTGAAAGTTAGTAAATATACAAACAGACTGTAATTTAATCTGTCTTGTAAAGGTTCACACGGCTGGCTTGATCGAAGGCAAAACCAAAGACAACATCTTCAAAGCAGCCTTCAAAGGAGGCTGCAGTAATTTATACTTATTTCAATCACACCCAGATCAGGCGTGTTGATTTGCATGGCTTTTTATCTGCCATGTGGGTTGCTAATTACGATCTCGCCTACGGTGCTGCTTTTGTGTCATTACCACAGAGGCTGTGTGACATGTCTGTAATTGTCCCACTGTCTCCCTTAGCGGTCAGCATCCCAGGACAACATGCTGATTAAATAACAAACTGTTTAAGGAAGCCGGAGATCCATTTCTGATGATGGAAACTGTGCATTAGATGCAGTCTCACAGCCATAACCTACTTTTTAAAGAGTTATAATTATGCAGCAATAGTGAAGATGATGAAATAAGGTGTACAGAATTATGTTGTGAGCAAAAACTGTGAAATTAATCTTGTTTTGGAATCTTAAATGTACGGTACATTGAATGAAGATTTGGAGATGTTTGTCATTTTCCCAGAGGCTTTGTGGAACCTTGAACTGTTGATATTGCATAAACACTGTGATGTGGAAAGTGGAATGTTCCAACTTGGAACTTTCTAAGTTCCCAGTTGTCATGAACAAAGCATTGGAGCTTGACAAGATCCTTAATCTCCACATCACTTCTATACAATCACATATGCTGTTTAATAACAGTTTTAAAACAGTTTTTGGAAATACTTCCAACTGTAAACTTCTCTATTCTTAGTCAAGTAGCACTGTGTAAAACTCAAGAGTGCAAAAAAAACCCAAACCAATCCACATACACAATTCTGTTTCCTGGTGCTCATGAAATGAACATAGCAACTGCTTGAACTGAAACCTGCAGTTTAAAGATTCACAGAGCCAATCGTCAAACGTCAGAGCGTGAAATCTCAGTTGGAGTGGAAAGAATCGGATTAGCTCCAGTTCTGTCAAGGAAAAAGGGTAAAGCGATGGAAACTCTGGAGATTATATTAGGTTTATTTTCCAAAGGTGAAGCCTGCTGATTGCTGTGGAAAGAAGGAGGGCGTGTGGAAGAAATGCAAAGCTTTTGTGAGGACAGATGAAAGCAGGATAGGATGAAAAATGGCCCGAAGTTTTGAAACACAAGCTGATTAAAGTGAAGATGGGACAATCGATGGGGCAGCACTCTTCCTCTCAACCATATTGTGCTTCTGTTATATATAGAATACAGCATTGTCGCGACGTCGAGGCTGAGTTATTGTGAGCTCTTGTGTGATTTTAGGTGGCAGCAAAACACGAGTATTTATGAGGCCAAGCACTGTCTTTGGAACCCGTTACAATTTTGGGGGGTCCTAGCACCAAGGTTGCTGAAGACCTATTGGTTTTGCTTGGCTTTTTAAGGTCGCAAGCATTAACGTTCTTGGAACCCTACTCTTTTTGATAGGCTTATTCTTCTTTGAGGGCCTGATTGGAAGCCTCTTGTTTTACTATCTTCATTTTTGGTTCCACCAACATTGATCATCAGACCAAACTGTAGGCCATACAGCTCATAGTATTCCTTCCTGAGATGAGCCAGATTGACTTGATGGTGGCGCTATAACACAGCAGTTTACATCTTAGCCCATATCTTGTGTACCATTTATCAAAAGGTAATTTTTCCAGATGGTTCCTTGGCTGTGTGGGTTTCCTCCGGGTGCTCTGTTTTTCTCCCACAGTCCAAAGACATGTAGGTCAACAGGATACCCTAAACTGCTCATAGGTGTGAATGTGAGTGTGAATAGCTCTTTGTACAGCCCTGTGATAGATTGGCGACCTGCCCAGGGTGAACCCCGCCTCACACCTGAAGTCAGCTGGGATTGGATCCAGCTTTCCTTGCAGCCCTGATGGATAAGCAGTTTAGATGCTGGATGGGTGGATGGATGGATGAGTTCCTTGGCATTGAATGAAGACATTTGCATTTTGGACAATTGAACTCCACTAATCTGGTGTACTGCACCATTCTGCTTATCTCTAAGTGGACTGATGATTAGGTTGCAGTCGTGTTCAGCTCCCTGCTCTCTGGATGTGAAATGTGGACCACCTGCCACAGCCACAGCAAGGATCTGGAATGCTTTCATCAGTGCAAGTTGTGTTTACTCTTAGGCATCCACTGGCAAGATCACATACCTGATGTAGATATCCTAACTCACACAAATTTTACCAGTATCGAGTCAAAGATTATAAAGTCTCAACTTTGCTGGTCAGGTCACCTAGTCCACATGCCCAACTATCCGCTACCCAAGTGTGTTTTCTCTTCTGAACATACGTAGTAATGGCAAATGAACTCAAGGTGGAGATAGAAAGTGCTACAAGGACAATCTCAAGTGCCATCTAAAGCTTTGGAAGATAGACCAATAAACATGGGAAGAAACAGCTACCAACCATGCACTGTGGCGTAATGCAGTAAGCTCAGGCATCACGGTTTTTGAGGTGGAACACAAGGAAGCTTCGCATGCAAAGAGCCTTGCTCACCACGACCGGCAGTGCCAGCATGAACTACAACCCCCACGACTATCTCTTTTGTGTGTGATGTCTGTGGCCATGTATGCTTTGCAAAGATCGGGTTGATCAGCCATAAACGTTTTCAGAGACGCTAATACAGATTGCGATACAATACAATACAATACAATATGATTTTATTAACTTCCTCCCCCAAGGGATTTTCAGAAATTAATATACAAAATAAGTTAAACAATATATAATAATTGTAAAAGCATATGAATATATAATCAAAATATATGAATATTAAATGTCATTGTTCCTTAAAAATTCTTTAACACTTCTCTTGAAAGTGCAGATGGTATTGGAGTCTCACTGTGTTCGGTAAAGAGTTCCACGATTTGGGTCCATGGAAGAAGGAGGAGCATCGGGCTGTCTTTGTGCAACGCCATGGTGTATTGATGTTGTCCTTTCGTAATGTGTGTATCAGATCTCTGGGCTAATTTCTGGCAGAGGTAACCAAGCACCATTTGATTTAAGCATTTGTAACATCATGAAGTCATAGAAGTTGCTCAACTGAACACCATATTAGTTCCTTTTATGTGGGCGAAATGTGATCGAACTTTCTTCCCCCTGTTATAACTCATGCAGCGAAGTTTTGAATAAGTTGTAGCTTTTGGATGTTTCCTTTAGTAGTACCAGACCATATGGTGGAACAATAAAATAACTTGCTAAAAATCAGGGCATTTACATTGAGTTGGAGAACATCCCTTGAGAATAAGTGTCTAATTCTGTTAATTTGTGAATTTCACTGATCTGGTTAAACACAAGACTGCACAAATTATGTACAGTGGTGCTTGAAAGTTTGTGGACCCTTTAGAATTTCCTATATTTCTGCATAAATATGACCTAAAACATCATCATATTTTCACACAAGTCCTAAAAGTAGATAAAGAGAACCCAGTTAAACAAATGAGAGAAAAATATTATACTTGGTCATTTATTTATTGAGGAAAATGATCCAATATTACATATCTGTGAGTGGCAAAAGTATGTGAACCTCTAGGATTAGCAGTTCATTTGAAGGTGAAATTAGAGTCAGGTGTTTTCAATCAATGGGATGACAATCAGGTGTGAGTGGGCACCCTGTTTTATTTAAAGAACAGGGATCTATCAAAGTCTGATCTTCACAACACATGTTTGTGGAAGTGTATCATGACACGAACAAAGGAGATTTCTGAGGACCTCAGAAAAAGCGTTGCTGATGCTCATCAGGCTGGAAAAGGTTACAAAACCATCTCTAAAGAGTTTGGACTCCACCAATCCACAGTCAGACAGATTGTGTACAAATGGAGGATATTCAAGACCATTGTTACCCTCCCCAGGAGTGGTTGACCAACAAAGATCACTCCATGAGCAAGGTGTGTAATAGTCGGTGAGGTCACAAAGGACCCCAGGGAAACTTCTACGCAACTGAAGGCCTCTCTCACATTGGCTAATGTTAATGTTCATGAGTCTACCATCAGGAGAACACTGAACAACAATGGTGTGCATGGCAGGGTTGCAAGGAGAAAGCCACTGCTCTCCAAAAAGAACATTGCTGCTCATCTGCAGTTTGCTAAAGATCATGTGGACAAGCCAGAAGGCTATTGGAAAATGTTTTGTGGACAAATGAGATCAAAATAGAACTTTTTGGTTTCAATGAGAAGCGTTATGTTTGGAGAAAGGAAAGCACTGCATTCCAACATAAGAACCTTATCCCTTCTGTGAAACATGGTGGTGGTAGTATCATGGTTTGGGCCTGTTTTGCTGCATCTGGGCCAGGATGGTTTGCCATCATTGTTGGAACAAGGAATTCTGAATTATACCAGTGAATTCTAAAGGAAAATGTCAGGACATCTGTCCATGAACTAAATCTCAAGAGAAGGTGAGTCATGCAACAAGACAACGACCCTAAGCATACAAGTCGTTCTACCAAAGAATGGTTAAAGAAGAATAAAGTTAATGTTTTGGAATGGCCAAGTCAAAGTCCTGACCTTAATCCAATGGAAATGTTGTGGAAGGACCTGAAGCGAGCAGTTCATGTGAGGAAACCCACCAACATCCCAGAGTTGAAGCTGTTCTGTATGGAGGAACGGGTTAAAATTCCTCCAAGCTGGTGTGCAGGACTGATCAACAGTTACCACAAATGTTAGTTGCGGTTATTGCTGCACAAGGGGGTCACACCAGATACTGAACGCAAAGGTTCACATACTTTTGCCACTCACAGATATGTAATATTGGATCATTTTCCTCAATAAATAAATGACCAAGTATAATATTTTTGTCTCATTTGTTTAACTGGGTTCTCTTTATCTACTTTTAGGACTTGTGTGAAAATCCGATGATGTTTTAGGTCATATTTATGCAGAAATATAGAAAATTCTAAAGGGTTCACAAACTTTCAAGCACCACTGTATAAAGCAAGCCATAACCTTCTTCTGGGTGAGGTACAAAATATGTTTATGGAAAGGCAGGGTGGGTATACAGTAACCTGAGAGGGGAAATGAATTTTAAGAGAGTAAATGTTAGAACAACTATGAAAAGTATGTGCATAACAGTCTGTGGGGTGAAATTGTGGAATGGTCTGGATAATGAACTCAAAAATAGCACCAACATAAAACTGTTTAAAAAATTATATAAAAACATGTTAATAAAAATATATGAGAATGAGGACAGGCAGACTATATAGGTGATGATGAAATTGAGAGTAAGTCTGTGACTGGTCTTCTTGTATTTAGTGTATAGCTATACAGTAGGTATGTGTATATGTATGTACTGTATAGATGTATTGTATGTGTGTGTATATATGCATAACATCAGTATCTGTATATATGATTTGATTTGGTCGATATTATACCATGTCGGTATGTCTTGGTATGTTGGTATGTTTTCTTTTTGTTTGTTGCTTTTGTTTTCTTTTGTATATATAGTTTATTATGGCGGAAAGTGACGTTTGATTAGCGGTGATATAGAGGGTTAGGATTTTATTTTTTTTATTCTTTATTGTTCAGAATAAAGTAATCAATCAATCAATCAATCAATCAATTTGTCACAATCCAGTCAAAGAGTCAATGTGATTGTTGAATAACAGGCTAAGGTCCAAGGTGATGCCCAAGTCCTTGCATGGCATGGCAGGAACCAGGTCTTGACCCAAGAAGGGGACAGTAACATTAGAAACAGTATTTAATATCTGTCTAACTCCAAAGAACATGAGTTTTGTCTTGTCTGGGTTGATAAGTAACTTATTGGAGTGACACTACTCACCAACTTTGTGAGGGTCTTGAGAGATTTGATGGACACTTTCCTCAATATCCACAGGGGCGAAGGAAAGATAGATCTTTGTGTCATCAACATATGGCTCCATTTGACAGTTTACAATGGATCTTGGTAGGTTGTTCATGTATAAATTGAAGAGCAAAAGTCCCAAAATGGAGCTTTGTGCCACACCATGAATGATGAATGGCGATGACAACGAGGTTTTGATACAGGTAGACTGTGCTATGCTGGAATCGTCATCATCGCAGAGATGATGAACAACAACAAAGGCTGCTTAAAAACACAGGCAGCATCAACCAATCAGCTGTCAGCAGGAATTTCACAGGGTTAAGACTGAACAACTACAACCAAACTTGCTTGGTGTTCAGTGTATGTAAATTTGTAAAATCTGGAGCCTATGCCAACTACATTGTGTTTTTTTTCCTTTATTCTGTATTCTTCCAACATATTTGAAAGGGATGCACAATAAATAAAGGCTTTAATAACCTCATTTAAAGGTGAGATTTTTAAACCAACTTAATCCTCAGAGCAATTTCTCGGAGTTAAATCCGTACATTTGCTAAGCATTATGGGACGATAGCAGGCTTGTTGGGACATGCCCAATATCTGAAGGTCAGATGACTATTTTTGAATGCACTTTTTTTGAAGCCTTGGGTTGTATGTTCGGAACCCGTTCTCACATACGGCATGAGTGACTGTGAATTGCTTTATTCTATATAATCATTTTTCTTTAGGGAGGCTGCTGTGAGTTCACACTGTGAAACGCGGCTCACTCACTTTGCGCAGACTGGATTATTATTCTTTTTTTAATTAGAAGGTGATGTTTCGGGGTCCCGGAATGCCACTATGGGGCAATAATGAATTCAGCCGCTGTTAATCAGAATCCATGAGGAAAATTGCGGTTAGCCTGAATGTCTGCCAGCTTTGCAAATTTTAATTAGCAAAGCCATAAATCTTAAGCTGGCTCGTGTGTGTGTGTGTGTGTGTGTGGAGGTAATACAGTGCACTGTAATCACCCAAGCTTGGTAGATTTATCAGGGGAGGTGTGTGTGTCTGTGTGTGTGTCTTCTATGTGTGTCACAGACAATTTAGGTCAGCCATATAAATACACAAAGACAAGATGAGTAACAGCGTGATGTTGCACTGGTGTATTGGAACGTTATGACACCAGAAGATGTTAGTTACAGTGAATCCTTGAAACATTACAAAGCAATACGTATTTAAATAATATTGGCTGGCTTTTTTTCATGGTATATCAGATATATTCCATTCAGCTAGCATGATATTGAATGAATCGAAGATGAGTGAATGGAATATATCTGAGAGACCATGAAAAAAGCCATTATTATTATTATTATTATTAGGGTGGCACGGTGGTGTAGTGGTTAGCGCTGTCGCCTTACAGCAAGAAGGTCCGGGTTCGAGCCCCGTGGCTGGCGAGGGCCTTTCAGTGTGGCGTTTGCATGTTCTCCCCGTGTCCGCGTGGGTTTCCTCCGGGTGCTCCGGTTTCCCCCACAGTCCAAAGACATGCAGGTTAGGTTAACTGGTGACTCTAAATTGAGCGTAGGTGTGAATGTGAGTGTGAATGGTTGTCTGTGTCTATGTGTCAGCCCTGTGATGACCTGGCGACTTGTCCAGGGTGTACCCCGCCTTTCGCCCGCAGTCAGCTGGGATAGGCTCCAGCTTGCCTGTGACCCTGTGGAACAGGATAAAGCGGCTACAGATAATGAGATGAGATTATTATTATTATTATTATACTCTCTTTTCCAGTTTTTTTATGTCCATTGGTATGTTTTTCTCTTGTAATAAGAGGGGAACTGTCAGGACCTTCTAGGCCTTCAGAGAAATCCCAAACATATCAGCATTTCAAATGTCATATTTAATTTCTTTCATTCTTTCAGAATTTCATTATAATTATTCTCTTCTAATTCAGCCTCATTTTCTACCAAATTTGCATCACAAATGAAAGGGTTACTGTCCTGAAAACATTAAAATTGAATTATCCAGTGAGATTGTTTTGTTTGTTGTCTTGAGGCTGAGAAGAGTTTAGATCTGCTCACTCATTGGTTAGGACTTCATTGCCGGGTCAGAAGGCCATGGCAGTGTATGTTTATGTAGAAAGTGACAGATGAATTAATTAACCAATCTGATTTTGATTTATAGTGGGCGGGACCAAACATTTATCACCCTCGGCCTTCTTGAAGGCCAACATGAGCTTAACCACGAGTCAGTGCTGTCAGCACAGCAGTGAGGTCACCTTCCAGCCAGTGTAGCATTCATCAGTAGTGTTAGCAAATGCTAATAAAGCAGTCAAGCCAGTGCTATCAAGAGCTATGAGCTAACGACTGAGAAACTAAGATTTCTGTCTCCAGACTCTTCTTCCACGCTGCATGCTCGCTACAGTATTTTCCACTCAGACTTACATATTCATTTCCCTCTTGGTGTAATTTACTTACTTTTTTAAAGTCAACATCGATAACAAAACACAATGGAGCAGCCTGGCAGCCTGCCGCTAATCCCTTACGAAATCCTTTACCCTGTTGCTTTTTTGGTATCTGGCTAAGTTTTGGCTGAGCTCAAGTCCCAACTCTAATAGTAACAGTTCACCACTGCTTGTAAATATGCGTGAGGAATATCTAATGAAGTTTTGGCTGCCTTTTGGTTGTTCAATGTGTCTTTAGTTTCAGTTTTCCATTTATTTATTTAGTGCTTAATTATAGCATTGATAATCCGAGCACTGGATTAGCCTACTCTTTCTCTTTCACAGCAAACAAAGAAAAGCTTTTGCACATCCACAGCAGAAAACTTTTTCATTGGATATTGGCATCAGCTCCGACATGTGACGTCATTTTGTCTTGACAGCCATGCAATATTGTAAACCATATTCAATGCTCATTCTCCATTGGGTAGAGTGATGTAATACATGTAGTCAAGTCAAGTTTTTTTGTATAGCGCTTTTAACAATAGACATTGTCGCAAAGCAGCTTTACAGAATTTGAATGACTTTAAACATGAGCTAATTTTATCCCTAATCTATCCCCAATGATGAAGCCTGTGGAGACGGTCGCAAGGAAAAACTCCCTCAGATGACATGAAGAAGAAACCTCGAGAGGAGCCAGACTCAAAAGGGAACCCATCCTCATTTGGGTAATAACCCTCCAGATCTACTCCTTTACCTCATAAACACCATTAACACAATATAATGTAGGATAAGCAATATGCTAACAATATTGCATGCTATTGAACCAAAGGAATGAAACCCGCTAGAAGGGAATAGAACATGTTTTTATTCCATGGAAAAAAAAGTGTCCTGTATTGGATAATAATTATTTATATAACAGCACTACTGGATTCTGGACTCTGATTGGTTGCTTCATTTTCTTTATTGCAGATCTCACAGTAACGCAGCTGCAAATTATACTGTATTAACGTGTTCCTTCGATGACGTTATCGTTTCTTTCATAACAGCTCGTTCACAGGGACATGTCTGGCAGATGCTTTGTGTAAACAGATTGAATATATATGTTATTTACCAGCTGGGAGGTCCGTATGGTGAAATACCGTGACCAATGTCTTGGAAGTACTGAGCGAGGCCCTCTGGGCTGAGGTCAGTATTCAAGGCCGAAGTCACGGTATTTCACCATATGGACCGACCTTAAGCTGGTAAATAATATTTATTTTTTTCTTTGCCAAGTTCTAACAGAAAACGAGAGCGCCCGAAAGGGAAAACCGAGGCAAGACGCCATTTTGAATCCTCATTCACGGCTGTAATGCAAATGGCTTCCTCCTCGGTATACAAGTGCACTTCCATGGCAGGAAAAAAAAACTACATTCTGCTGCCTATGTAGTCCCCTATTTATACAAATAGAAGTCATTCAGGATTCAGCCATGTTTTTGCTCGGCGTTAGCAGCAGTTAGAGGTTTTTAGCTTTCTCCTGAAATGTTTTCTTTTATTTCTTCTTCCTCAGGGTAGTAAAACTCGCTTTCGCTGTGAACACTGTCGTTATCGCTATCCATGCTGTAAAATTAATGCTATTCTCCTGAGAAATGCTGGCAAAAATTTATAAGATTTTTGATAATCTTATAAATAAATCTTATAAAAAAAGATAAATGTTGACAAAAAATGCTACTATGTTTGTTGTTGTTGTGAACGAGCAAGTCGCCAGAGGTCTGTAACTGGGGTCTGTACCGTAGGATATGGACCCACTCGCCAGCCAATCGGAGTGCAGGATTTGGACTGCAGAAAAAATAAAAGGTGTTATTTAAAAAGACGCATAATTGCAGTAGGACTCTTCAGTGCCAGCGTCAGGAAGTTTTCAGTAACATTACAAGCTTAATAATGTCAATAGATGAAGCAGGTAAGGAACTGAAAGTTTACAACTCCTATAATGTAAGATGCTCTAGATTAATGTCAGTCACTAAATTATTTCACTGATGTTTCAGAACTACAGTGGTGCTTGAAAGTTTGTGAACCCTTTAGAATTTTCTATATTTCTGCATAAATGACCTAAAACATCATCAGATTTTCACACAAGTCCTAAAAGTAGATAAAGAGAACCCAGTTAAACAAATGAGACAAACATATTATACTTGGTCATTTATTTATTGAGGAAAATTATCCAATATTACATACCTGTAAGTGGCAAAAGTATGTGAACCTCTAGGATTAGGAGTTAATTTGAAGGTGAAATTAGAGTCAGGTGTTTTCAATCAATGGGATGACAATCAGGTGTGAGTGGGCACCCTGTTTTATTTAAAGAACAGGGATCTATCAAAGTCTGATCTTCACAAAACACGTTTGCGGAAGTGTATCATGGCATGAACGAAGGAGATTTCTGAGGACCTCAGAAAAAGCATTGTTGATGCTCATCAGGCTGGAAAAGGTTACAAAACCATCTCTAAAGAGTTTGGACTCCACCAATCCACAGTCAGACAGATTGTGTACAAATGGAGGAAATTCAAGACCATTGTTACCCTCCCCAGGAGTGGTCGACCAACAAAGATCACTCCAAGAGCAAGGCGTGTAATAGTTGGTGAGATCACAAAGGACCCCAGGGTAACTTCTAAACAACTGAAGACCTCTCTCACATTGGCTAATGTTAATGTTCATGAGTTCACCATCAGGAGAACACCGAACAACAATGGTGTGCATGGCAGGGTTGCAAGGAGAAAGCCACTGCTCTCCAAAAACAACATTTATGCTCGTCTGCAGTTTGCTAAAGATCACGTGGATAAGCCAGAAGGCTATTGGAAAAAAAATGTTTTGTGGATGGATGAGACCAAAATAGAACTTTTTGGTTTAAATGAGAAGCGTTATGTTTGGAGAAAGGAAAACACTGCATTCCAGCATAAGAACCTTATCCCATCTGTGAAACATGGTGGTGGTAGTATCATGGTTTGGGCCTGTTTTGCTGCATCTGGGCCAAGAAGGCTTGCCATCATTGATGGAACAATGAATTCTGAATTATACCAGTGAATTCTAAAGGAAAATGTCAGGACATTTGTCCATGAACTGAATCTCAAGAGAAGGTGGGTCATGCAGAAAGACAGCGACCCTAAGCACACAAGTCGTTCAACCAAAGAATGGTTAAAGAAGAATAAAGTTAATGTTTTGGAATGGCCAAGTCAAAGTCCTGACCTTAATCCAATGGAAATGTTGTGGAAGGACCTGAAGCGAGCAGTTCATGTGAGGAAACCCACCAGCATCCCAGAGTTGAAGCTGTTCTGTACGGAGGAACGGGCTAAAATTCCTCCAAGCCGGTGTGCAGGACTGATCAACAGTTACCGCAAACATTTAGTTGCAGTTATTGCTGCACAAGGGGGTCACACCAGATACTGAAAGCAAAGGTTCACATACTTTTGCCACTCACAGATATGTAATATTGGATCATTTTCCTCAATAAATAAATGACCAAGTATAATATTTTTGTCTCATTTGTTTAACTGGGTTCTCTTTATCTACTTTTAGGACTTGTGTGAAAATCTGATGATGTTTTCGGTCATATTTATGCAGAAATATAGAAAATTCTAAAGGGTTCACAAACTTTCAAGCACCACTGTATAAATGGATAAAAAATTGACGTGTCATTCCGTAAAGCACTACGGTGTTAAAGGAAAGAAACACTTTTTTTTTATAGAAAAATCATCACCATTGTCTCCACCCTGCTCGTTTACTTTCTTGTCACCGAACGACAGTGTTTCATTCCTGATGTAACGTGTTACAGCATACAGCATCACTTCATCTGTTTTTGAAAAAAACAAAAACAAAAAGGACTCGTCTGTAATGCAGTCAGAACATCCAGAGGAAATGCAATTGTTGTGCAATTTCATTTACCATTTTTATACACTCCTGCTTAACGAAATTCACTATATCACCGTGAAGCACCTGAGAGCAGAGAGGGGGAAAAGCAAGCTCACGACGTCTGTGTGTGTGTGTGTGTGTGTGTGTCACCGTTTGGCACTGCAGGAAATGTCACTCTTTTAATTTCAACAAAGCGCAGTGACACACCGTCAAACACAAACAGTGAGCCGAGGGCAGAGCAGAGTGTGTGTGTGTGTGTGTGTGCGCGAGTCTCAACGTCAGTGCTATCAAAGAGCAGGGAGGGAAGGGAACATGAAGGGTGTCAGAGCAGTGACAGGTGACAGAAGACTGTGAGACACTTCGTACTGGAGTTCAGAGCAGCACTGAACCTCTCACACACTGCACTCACTGCAAAACACATCACAAGCTGGTTAGATGCTGAAGGTGCGGATTACACATGGGTTTAACTCGTGTGTGTGTGTGTGTGTGTGCTACAGCATATGACCCACATGCCACACATGCAGCCATCCAGTCTGAGCACAAAGCTGCTAAATGGACTGACCAATGACAAAACAAACAGTCTGGGATTGTAAACTCTGAATCTTAGCAGAAAATGGAGGCTACATCTGTGGCGAAGGGTTCTATCTGTGTTTGTAGATTTTAAATTCCAGATGTATAACATGATGCATTTCAAGGGTGTCATGATGGTGCAGTGGTTATCACGATCACCTCACCTCAAAGCAAGAAGGTTCTGGGTTTGAACCTCCCGCTCGACTGGGGTCTTACTGTGTCAGATCACGGAATCCAGGGGCACATGTCGGCCCGGGGGCCTTTTGAGTTATTGACAGATTCAGAAAGTACAGTTTCTAAGCTTTCCAATGATGCCTTCCATGTGGAGATCTGACAATATTTGAAGAATGTGTGGCCTTTTGAAAGTGTATACCTCTTAAAACAGAAAAGGGAGAAAATCGCCCTCAAAGTTTTCCTTCTCAGTTCCTCTGGGGGCAGGGCGGGCACATAATGGTGCTCATCTGCATGACATTAAGGAAAGCCCTACCCCCTACTAGCTAGCACGATGCTACTTTCATGTAAACAAAGATCACCACGTCAATTTTCCTTCCATGCAAAGTATGCCCAACACAATTATGAAGTACAAAAATAAGTCCTAAAGTATACTTTAACGTTTTGTGGTTGAAAAATTACTCACACCATAAGAAAGAAAGATAGCACGATGATAACACAACTAACACAACGCTAGTTTCATGTAACCAAACCGCAACACTCTCCGTTACATGCAAAAATAAACACACAGCCTTAGATTAATAAACTCACCCCATCAGAAAGAGAAACGTCGCCTTGCACACATCAATGCCTCCGATGGAATAATGTAGTCCTAGAACACTTTCTTTTGGTTGCGTTTTTTTTGCTAGGAATGGTTATCTCCGATGTAACTACCGTGCGTCTGTTTGCTTCGTGGTGTTTCAGCTCCTCTGCGATCTGTTTAGCTGCTCCATACTCATTCCATAGTGAAATTACATGCCTGTATGCAGCTTAAGTAGCTACGAGCTCAGCTCGTATCATACAGCTGATTGGCGAAAAAAAAAAGACTTAAAAGGATAGTTCGGGATTTTTGACATGAATCTGTATGGCATCCCCATCAATAGTGTCGTGCAAATACACACTTACCCCTGACAGCATCCTGTGAGTCCAGTTCTTGTCCAGTTTTGGTCCAGACGAAAGTAGTCCGGCAAGTTTGTTGGGGTCACGAAAGTAAAACGTTTTTCATCTCAAAACAGTGTGTGTTCAAAAGAGTGATATATTTGCATCACAAAACCATTGCCAAATAAAAAGTCAGACCTCGAAATCGCTTGGCACTATTTTCTCTCCCTCGGTATCACTGCGCGCTGCCGCCAGGTGACTGCCACGGCTGTTTCATTCATTGTTTACTAGTGATGGGAATTTCGGCTCTTTTTCGGGAGCCAGCTCTTTTGGCTCTTCTTACTATAAGGAGCCGGCTCTTTCGGCTCCTGAGATTTTATTTTTGATTTAAAGGAATACGCCACCCCCAGATGAAATTGAGTCAGTCCCTGCAGTCCCTAGAGTTGGATGAGTGAGCCAAAGCGTTTTGTAGCCGACCCAGCCATTGTCCTGATCTATAAACGCCCCGGTTAGCTTTAGCTTAGCGTAGTCACTGTCATCAGGCGTGTCCAGCTAGCATTGTCGTTACAAAAGTGAATTAAATAACTCAAGATTGTTTATAATTATTTCTCATAACTTGTACAGTCACATCGAGTACACATATCAATGCAAATTAACACGAAGGGATTTACTAGACCAATTTATATCTGGAACTATTTTCAGCCACAGCACAGGCAAAGCACCGCTGCAGGCGCAAAGACACCGCGCAGCGCCTGAAAACGGGTGCGCAGCGCCTGAAAACCCGCTTTCAGGCACTGCGCGGTGTCTTTGCGCCTTCCTTTTCCTACCTATTCCTTTAATTGCTGCAATTAACTAGTTAATTCTGATTCTATTTCTCCTCTCAGTTATAATCTGTCCTGCTTTTGAAAAGATCCTCTCTGGGGGGACAGATGCTGCCACTATACACATCCTCCGTGCCATCACGTGTGTAAGCCCTGGATAGAGTGCAGCCTTGGTCTCCCACCAGCTTAGTGGGTCTGCGTTTCGCTGTCACCTGGCGGCAGCGCGCAGTGATAAGAAGGGAGAGAAAATAGTGCCAAGCGATTTCGAGGTCTGACTTTTTATTTGACAACGGTTTTGTGATGCAAATATATCACTCTTTTGAACACATACTGTTTTGAGACGAAAAACGTTTTACTTTCGTGACCCCAACAAACTTGCCGGACTACTTTCGTCTGGACCAAAACTGGACAAGAACCGGACTCACAGGATGCTGTCAGGGGTAAGTCAGTGTGTTTGCACGACACTATTGATGGGGATGCCATACAGATTCATGTCAAAAATCCCGAACTATCCCTTTAAATCATCATGTGAATGGCCCATATGGTAATTTACCCACACCCCCCAGCAGGCTACAGTCCTGACAAAAACGAGACAATTTGCAACAAAAAATGTATGCTTTTCCAACAAAACAATCTATTATCTGAAATACTGATTGCATTCTTCAAGATATCAACTTGCACATTATGGAAAAAAACGAAAATCACAAATTTTGAAAAAAAAAAAAAGCTTCTTTTGCGATTTTCTCGGATTCATTTCGGCCGACATGTGTCCCTGGATTCCGTGATCTGACACCTTTCTGTTTGGAGTTTCTTGCAAGTTTTCCTCATGCCTGCATGAGTTTCCTCCAGGTGTTCTGGTTTCCTTCTACAGTCCAAAAACATGTCGATTAGGTCGACTGCCTACTCAATTTCCCATAGGTGTGAATGTGATTATGATTGGTTGTTCATCTCTGTGTTTGCCCTGCGGTAGATTGGTGACCTGCGTCTAATGGATCGTCTCCAGCTTCCCCGTGATCCTCATGGATAAGCTGTATACTGTAGATAATGGATTTATCGATGGATACATTTTCAATTTGAACCTCATGTTAACAAGATGGCCCACATGTGAAAGTGTGTGGGTTTAATAAATCCGAGAGTGCACAGTCAAACAGACAGGGATAATCCAAACATAGAATAATGAGGAGTCAAAACACAAGCAAGGCAATCTTGTTAAAAATCAAACTGTACTCTATGCAATAGGACGTCTTGGCAAGACTTCGCAATGGCTGTGAGGAAACCATGTGAAACTAGATGTAAATAACTAATTTTAGGATGCTGTCATGTCCTCCTGAGGAGGAGTCATGTCACAGTGAGTACTGGGTTAAAATCTAAGGCCTCCTCCCCGCCCCAAAAAAAGAGTAAAAATAATGCCTATTTAAAAGTATCAAAAGCAAAGTCCAGAATCCTTCCTGTGCCAGGACCTGGTCTTCCCAGGCCGTCTCCTGTCCCAGTCCTAATCAGGCCCTTAAGGTGCATTGTGCAGCACCGATCTCCACTTCTCCAGTGCTCAACCTCTCAGCTAATCTACAGCTAGGGTTACAGTGGGGGGGCAGGTTCTCTGGTAACCGCTAGAGTTTGACTTCCCCACTTGCACCTGTATTGCAGTGTGCCTTGTCAGACAGCAGTAGGTACTATTTTTATGATGGTCTTTGGTATGACCCAACTGTGAGTAGAACTCACAATCTCCCAGTTGAGAGGTGGACATGCTAACCATTAAGCCATCTCATGGTACTTGAAAGTATACTGGAAAGTTAAAATGTGACTTAAGAGTCTCATCTCATCTCATTATCTGCAGCAGTTTTATCCTGTTCTACAGGGTCGCAGGCAAGCTGGAGCCTATCCCAGCTGACTACGGGCGAAAGGCGGGGTACACCCTGGACAAGTCGCCAGGTCATCACAGGGCTGACACATAGACACAGACAACCATTCACACTCACATTCACACCTACGCTCAATTTAGAGTCACCAGTTAACCTAACCTGCATGTCTTTGGACTGTGGGGGAAACCGGAGCACCCGGAGGAAACCCACGCGGACACGGGGAGAACATGCAAACTCCACACAGAAAGGCCCTCGCCGGCCACGGGGATCGAACCCGGACCTTCTTGCTGTGAGGCGACAGCGCTAACCACTACACCACCGTGCCACCCCGTGACTTAAGAGTGTAAAGTCAATAATCAGAAGTTAGGGCATGTGTTCTTTTTTTTCCTTCCTTGAAGCAAAATGAAAAACTAAGAGTTGAGGATTAACATGAGCACTGGGAACATGCTAGTTTTCAAACTTTCTGACTTTTTCTGTCAAATTTAACAAAACCCAGTCGCACCACCATCAGGAGATTTTGCATAATAGCCCACTATAATGTCATACTTTAAACACAAGCAAAAAAAAAAAAAAAAGTTAGCAAAATACTACTAATAATAATAATAAGTTCAACTTATATCATGCCTTTCTCACACCCACGGTTGCGTTACAATTACAAAAAAAAAAAAAGTTCACCCAAAGAGGGTCAGGATACACAGTAACTCCAGTGGTGTAGCTGCCAACAATCCCACCAAAAGGTACACGAAGGTATGTCCCACACCGCCTGCACAGCCACCCTGACGCCACCAGGCAACATTGCTCGGAACACTGTGCCATGGATCCACAAAGCAAGCACAGAAGCATCACTGCAAAGAGCACTGGTATGTCCCAAAGCACCTGCACAGCCGCTGTGACGCCACCAGGCAACATCACTCGGAACATCGCGCCAAGCACAGAAGCACCACCGCACTGAGCGCTGGATAACCGCGATGTTAAAAAGAGCAACGAGCTCACCACAGTCCATAGCGAGGAGCACAGACGTCACCCATGGCAGCCCAAGACATGAAGGAAACTGATGCCCAAAGCTGGGTCTGTAACTGCACCACAACCGGTAGACAAAACATTCAAACAAAGAACAAATATTAAATCATATTATCACAAAAAGAAAAACAAAGGAGGGAAAGAAAAATAAAAAGCTCTGGTGATAATCAGCAGCCAAAATGCGCAGTGCATACTCTCAACCAGAAATGAAAAAGAGTGCAAAACAAAACAAGTGTTTTGCAAATGTTTAGCAAACAGCGCAGCTAACAGTTGAAGACATTGATGAAGACTTAACATAAAGTTTTAAGATGTAACTTGTCTTTGTTTAGTTGAGATTCACTCTCGAGTACTTTCAATCTGTTTAAATGACCTAAATGAATGCCTTGTGTAAATAATCCATCAAAGATCATCTTTCAGTGGTTGACCTGCGAGTGATTCGGTTACGATATCGATTTGGTTACTCATTCGGCCCATTGTTTTTGTAATCTTTATCTGTTTTTACAAGTAAGGTGAGAGAGAAACGGCATTTCGATTCTCCTATATGTCCTGGATATATAGTGAATTCATACATGTCAACCTTTGGTCAATCAAACCTGTATAACCAACCTCCAAAATCCATATTTCCCTTATAAAATCCGTATAAGATGCAATTTAAAATAATTTACCTAAAATTTGAATGATAATTAACAATGATATATCCCAGTTACTTTTTATTCAATATTAATAACAAACCTTCAGAATGAATACAAAGCTCCAATGTTTGACAAAAACACAAAGTGTTATCAGCGTAGTTACGAAGGAAATACTTCGTTGTTTGGAGACAGGTTTCACCGAGCGGCTATTATGCACGAGACTTCATATTAGCCACAAAGTCAGAAAAATCTGTTCGTAAAATTACGTTATAATGACCAAATACAATGAAAAGTATTTTTCCAGTCTCACCTGTGAAAGGTAATCCCATGTGATCTTGTTTGGACGGTAAACCTGTTGGTGCAGTTAAACGCAGCACATGAATGAGGCATCTTTATTCTCGGCTACTGTCTAGATGCCGAGACAGTTGAAGAATCTCCACTTTGCCACATCCAATATGGCGGCGAGGATGACGTATGATTCTATGCAGAAGGCGGCGTCTATGTTTGTATGTCTATGACTTCACAGTTGGCGGGATTCTCGCAATGCGGTGTGCGCATGATCAAAAGTGGAGCGAAGTCTCGCTACCACAAGATAACGCGCGATTTCATAAGACTCTTTACTGGCTGTCTGTGGTGTACAGTACGTTTGTAAATGTTATGCGCTCTTTTATCATCGTGGGAATTGATTATAGCTCTAAATAAATATTGAAGTTTTTTTAAAGAATCTGTATAACTTTATTTATACGCCCGTATACTACGTTTATTGAATCAAATCCGTATAAAATACGGACATTCCGTATGGGTTGGCATGCATGTGAATTGACAATAAAAAAAATCTTTGAATCTTGAATCTTAGAGCTAATACTGTATATTAGGAGCAGACTGTGATACCATTCGGATTAAAAAATGCCCTGTTATAAACGCAACACTTAATCAGAGTTCACACAGAGAGAAAATGGAAACAGCAATAGAACAGAATATTTTCCATGTTGTATCACGGACATAAATGTGTCAGATCACAGAATCCAGGGACACATGTTGGGCCGGGGGCATTTTGAGTTATTGACAGATTCAGAAAGTACAGTTTCTAAGCTTTCCAATGATGCCTTCCATGTGGAGATCTGACAATATTTGAAGAATGTGTGGCCTTTTGAAAGTGTATACTTCTTAAAACAGAAAAGGGAGAAAATCGCCCTCAAAGTTTTCCATCTCAGCTACTCTGGGTGCAGGGCGGGCACATAATGGTGCTCATTTGCATGACATTAAGGAAAGCCCTACCCCCTACGAGCTAGCACGATGCTACTTTCATGTAAACAAAGATCACCACGTCAATTTTCCTTCCATGCAAAGTATGCCCAACACAATTATGAAGTACAAAAATAAGTCCTAAAGTATACTTTAACGTTCTGTGGTTGAAAAATTACTCACACCGTTAGAAAGAAAGATAGCACGATGATAACACAACTAACACAACGCTAGTTTCATGTAACCAAACCACAACACTCTCCGTTACATGCAGAAATAACCACATAGCCTTAGATTAATAAACTCACCCCATCAGAAAGAGAAACGTCGCCTTGCACACATCAATGCCTCCGATGGAATATGTAGTCCTAGAACACTTCCTTTTGGTTGGGTTTTTTTGCTAGAAATGGTCATCTCCGATGTAACTACCGTGCGTCTGTTTGCTTCGAGGTGTTTCAGCTCCTCTGCGACCTTTAAATATTATTTAAAGGTGCTGACTGCAAAGTCATGTGAAATTATTATTATTATTATTATTATTTTTTGTAATTGTTCATGGCATTTTCCAATGTCTTGCAATAACAATATCATGTGGATGAAAGGGATGTGATCATTATGATGTCCTGTGGGTCAGTATGGCCATATGGAAACAGGAAACAGCCGAACATGAGGGAGGAGCTTTAACTAATGAGCATAACTATGGAACTGCATCACCAAGATGGCAACACGCTGAAAACATTGTGACTCTGCATCGACCTTGGAGAGTTTTGAGTCGCAGGGATGTACCGGTAATTTATGGATGATGTTTGCGAATAGATCTGTGAAACAAAAGACAAATATTTATATCTTTTCTCTGTTGTTGCTTTTGTGTTCTCATTTCTTTCTCTGTAAGATCAAAACATTGGGTATAAGACTCCATCTTTGCTACCGGGGAGTCGAGCCCATGCATTCTAAGGCTAAGATAGCTAAGCGCTAGCTAGAATGATTTAGTTATCTATCTTGCAGTTGCACTCACTAAGCAGGGTTTCCTTTTCTTTTTCGCTGGAGGGAGAGCCGAGTCCACCATGTTAGCCCATGCTGACTTGTTTTTGTTAAAAGTAGCTCAAACACACCCCATGTTGGTCACATGATATTGTTGCTCGCTTGCTTCGGCGATCTCTGGAATCGTAAAATGTGTGATGCTTTTTTTATCTTACACAGCAGAATGCACAGTTTGTGTGTGTGTGTGTGTGTGTGTGTGTGTGTGTGTGTGTGTGTGTGTGTGTGTGTGAAGCAGCTAAACATCTCGAAACTCCAACAGCAACAGAAATAGAACTTTTTTTTTTCCCAGAATTCAACTTTGCTGTCAGAACCTTTAATTAACCCTTACATCATCCACTTACTGCTTCAATTTATCTCTAAACTTCAAAGAGTTAATGACTTTATCATAACCTTGTGATAATCACAGCTCACTTCTGGTTCATTGCCTCCTGGAGATCACCTGAGGGAGAAATTTAAAGAGATGTTCAATCGTTTTCTGCACAAGAAACACAACTTGGAGAGTCACAGGGTTCAGACAGGTACTAATGAGAGTTTGTGAACCTCTACACTCCGTTCTTGTCCTTTTAAAGCGCGCCGCTAAAACTGCTTTATCAGCTTGCAAGAACCAGCCCATGCTTTTAAATTCTTCAATATTATTAAGAGCGCTGATGTAGTAATGCAGCGATTAGGGCATGTTTGAGGAGTTAAGAGACGAAAAAAAGCCGGCCTTTACAAATGTTCACACTTTATGGCTTCAAAAAATGTTAAAGCCCCTGACCTCGCAAAAAAAAAGGGGGAAGGTCGCGGCAAATGCGTCTTGCCAAGCAACGGGGGCCAAGCAAAATTGATTAAAAGTGGGTGAGTTTTAAAAAAGTCAAAATGTTGAAAAGTGTTCGGATTAACAGCTTTGGTTGTGGAAGTTTCTCTCTTAATCATTATGAAAAAAATGTTTCAAAAAAGTATTTGAGTTTTTTAAAAGGCTAACTTAAAAAAAAAAACCTTTTAAAAGCCATTTAAGATCTACTATCTTCATCTTCATGCCGTTAACTCTAAAAGAAGTTAAATATAAAAATGCTTTCAAAGGAATAAACCACTCCGAGGAAGGAAAATAATCAACAGTGGAGTGGTGTGATGAAGCAGAGTTAATGTTACCACTATGAAGTTGATTATTTTCCTGTAACAGCATGTTCTGAAGTGCTTTATTTCTCAAATGCTGCAGTAATTAGCTCACAATTACACATTATTAACCCTCTGGGGTCGAGAGCTTCTCTGGCAAAGCTCGGCAGGTTTAGAATGAGTAGGTCGTGTATTTAGATAACTATCTTTGTGAGTTTTTATCAGACAAGTGTGATAAACATATGGACAGAAACTTTGTACTTTACACTTTCCTATGTGTCCACTGCCAAATAATATTATCGTTTTTAAGTTACTTAAATTAGATGAAACATAAAACTTATAAGTCACACCAGAGTCGGAGCGCTGAGCACGCAATTACATGTTCATAAAAGACTATTCACATGGTAACGGCATGATAATCATTTTCACTCTTTTGTGGTGGAAACTCCCACCATAAACAGGATAAAATATATCAGCCATAGTTTAGGCTACCTGTTTGGAGGTAAAACTTGTTACGAGATGGCACGCATATTTTTTTTCTTGCGCTTTGGATGATTCAGGGCAGCGCTTCAATTCAATCTTGAGAACTGTGACACTGGCAATGAATGCTGTCATTTTTAACTTTGACTCGATCCAGCCGAAGATCAGCTCGAGTAAGTGTAAATATTTCTTCTATTTCTTATGAACAGGTCGGTTGATATCCGTGTGCTGTAGTGTCATACGCAGGAAAAATAACTGCACAAGTTTCCCAGAGTTAAAAATATTTTCCTCAAAAATAGTTAATTTTGCTTGATTTTGAGTTTAGAGAGTAAAATTTGGAGTTGGAGTGGGAGAAAATTACAGAGTAATTGTGTAAGAGAGTAACAGAGTTGGTTGTGGCTCTGAACTGAGTAAAGAGTTAATTTCAAGACACACTGAATAAAGTCAAATACCAGATAAATGAAGAAGTTGTAAAAAGCAGTTGTAGAAGTGTGTTGGAATGTGAAAAACATGACCGTACCCAGGGTCACCACAGGCTTGATCATCAGGGATAAATACATTTATTAGGCATAAAATTAGCTCATATTTTTAAAGTCTTTATTTTTCTGTAAAGCTGTTTTGTGACAATGTCTGTTGTCAAAAGTGTGACACAAATAAACTGACTTGACTTTGATTTGGGGCGGCACGGTGGTGTAGTGGTTAGCGCTGTCGCCTCACAGCAAGAAGGTCCGGGTTCGAGCCCCGTGGCCGGCGAGGGCCTTTCTGTGCGGAGTTTGCATGTTCTCCCCGTGTCCGCGTGGGTTTCCTCCGGGTGCTCCGGTTTCCCCCACAGTCCAAAGACATGCAGGTTAGGTTAACTGGTGGCTCTAAATTGAGCGTAGGTGTGAATGTGAGTGTGAATGGTTGTCTGTGTCTATGTGTCAGCCCTGTGATGACCTGGCGACTTGTCCAGGGTGTACCCCGCCTTTCGCCCGTAGTCAGCTGGGATAGGCTCCAGCTTGCCTGCGACCCTGTAGAAGGATAAAGCGGCTAGAGATAATGAGATGAGATGAGATGAAAATTAGCTCATATTTTTAAATTCTTTATTTTTCTGTAAAGCTGCTTTGCGACAATGTCTGTTGTCAAAAGTGTGACACAAATAAACTGACTTGACTTTGATTTGGGGCGGCACGGTGGTGTAGTGGTTAGCGCTGTCGCCTCACAGCAAGAAGGTCCGGGTTCGAGCCCCGTGGCCGGCGAGGGCCTTTCTGTGCAGAGTTTGCATGTTCTCCCCGTGTCCGCGTGGGTTTCCTCCGGGTGCTCCGGTTTCCCCCACAGTCCAAAGACATGCAGGTTAGGTTAACTGGTGACTCTAAATTGAGCGTAGGTGTGAATGTGAGTGTGAATGGTTGTCTGTGTCTATGTGTCAGCCCTGTGATGACCTGGCGACTTGTCCAGGGTGAACCCCGCCTTTCGCCCGTAGTCAGCTGGGATAGGCTCCAGCTTGCCTGCGACCCTGTAGAACAGGATAAAGCGGCTACAGATAATGAGATGAGATGAGACTTTGATTTGACGTAGCATAAAATGCTGGTTTTATTGATACAATATAAACTGGTAGCTAAAATCTTTGAGCATAAAATAACCTATTACAAATTTAAACCATGTATGTAATTTTATGTTTTGTTAATGTTAAAATCACCTTCTTGAACCAGTGACAATCAGAACATGAGTTTGAGATCATAAAATTCGAATGAAATAGATTTTTAAAATATTGTTATTTAGCCTATTCATTAATTTATGCAAGCAGCGCTGATGCAAATTGTTACTCTCACTCAGGATCTTTTGACTTTCTTCTTCTCCTTCTTCATTTTCTTCCTCTTCTTCTTCTTCTTATTAATATCCTAATAGTTTTTATGATGCTATTTCTCCCTCAGTTTTCAACCAGTCATCACCACATGAAGAATCTCTCTGGGCTGAATTACATTGCTATGACTTTTGGTGCTGATCTGGATCACTGATCAGAATGATCCATGAAAAACAATTTTTATTCAATCACTTATAACTCTGTCAATTTTCATGATTTTTTTTTCAATCTTTTTATTTTTAATTATTATTTTGTTCAGGGCGATAACCTGGCGACTGTACCCCGCCTCTCGCCCATGGTCAGCTGGGATAGGCTCCAGCTTGCCTGCGACCCTGTAGAACAGGATAAGTGGCTACAGATGATGGATGGATGGATTGTTCAGGGCGGCAGGGTGCAACTTTTCCTTACTAAGCATCATTCACTATCTCTTATCGCTCCGGATCTATAGGGTATGCTGACCAGACGTCCCGGTTTGTACCAGCGAGCAAAAATTGCTGTGACTTTAGTCACAGTCTCTATCTCGTTCTATTTTATTGCTGCATTTTTCTCCTCTTGTATTCCTAAAGACTAATTTCTGCCAACTCTTTGACAGTCCTATATACTGTAATGTTTTGTGTCATACCCATGGCTGTGTATCTACTAAACTCGTCGTCTTTGTTACAGACTGAACCTTTTTTCACCTCCTGCTATGAATCGTGCCGAAGAAGCCAAATTTGTAAAAACCCAGGCATGTTGTAGTGTCCTGTCTCTCTGATAAAGCGCACCTCTGAGTGGTTTGTACTCTGATGACAAACATGAAATGGAGTTAGAGTAAACCGCACAGCATCAGAGTCCAATCACAGTGAGAGGGCAGTTCACATACGCACAGTAAAATGGGTTTATTGAGAAATAGGGCTATAACAGGACACAAAAGCCTCAGTTTACACAGAAAAGTTAATGGCTTCAAACCAAGGAGTTGTTCTACACTACCGTTCAGATGTTTGGGGTCACCCAGACAATTTTGTGTTTTCCATGAGAAGTCACACTTTTATTTACCACCATAAGTTATAAAATGAATAGAAAATATAGTCGAGACATTTTTCTGGGCATTTTGAGCATTTAATCGACCCCACAAATGTGATGCTCCAGAAACTCAATCTGCTCAAAGGAAGGTCAGTTTTATAGCTTCTCTAAAGAGCTCAACTGTTTTCAGCTGTGCTAACATGATTGTACAAGGGTTTTCTAATCATCCATTAGCCTTCTGAGGCAATGAGCAAACACATTGTACCATTAGAACACCAGAGTGAGAGTTGCTGGAAATGGGCCTCTATACACCTATGGAGATATTGCACCAAAAACCACACATTTGCAGCTAGAATAGTCATTTAGCACATTAGCAATGTATAGAGTGGATTTCTGATTAGTTTAAAGTGATCTTCATTGAAAAGAACAGTGCTTTTCTTTCCAAAATAAGGACATTTCAAAGTGACCCCAAACTTTTGAACGGTAGTGTAGTTCTGATTTTCATCCTTCATTAATCATAAGTTGTCCTTATTAACTAATCAGATGATTGCCATTAAAATCATAACATTATCTTGCTGCTGAACATCTGCACTGTTTTTAAATACATTTATATATGTATGAGGCATTTTTTGTTTTTTTGTTTTTTGTTGCTCCAGTAGAATTTGGCTCCAAGACAAGTCTGATTCTTAAACCCTGTCTAACACCTCTGTGACAAATAAAAACAAAAGAACAAACACAACACGGCTAAATTATTCAACACATTAGACGAGAGCTGGCTTAATAGATAAAGGGTAAGTAATAAACGAGGCCCATGGGGGGGGGGGGGGGGGGGGGTTCAGCAGGACATGCAGTTAATTCACAGTCAATACTGACACTGGACATCATTTAGCAACCTTTTCTTATTTGCTCAGGAAACAAAAGGTTACACCTGATTTTCCAAATAATCACATGCACATTTTTAATAAGCACCGATCAGCTTACCAGGTGCGATCATGACACACAAAGTATTAGTCATGTCTAAAAAATTCCTGATGACCTGAACTTTGAAAGAGTGTCTCCTAAACACAGCGTGCTGAAAATCTTTTCGTAACACAGCTCAGCAATTGTATTGTGTCGATATAGGGCGCCATTACTTTTGTGCTCACTGATCTAGTCTTATTTGCTTTCTTGCAAGTCATTAATATGAAATGACTGAGTTGCATGGTGCCTAATTATAATAAAAAAAAGTGGTTTTAAACTTGACGGTGTATATAAAATTGCTCACTTATGTGATTGGACACCGATCCATTATTGTACGAAATGAACACAATATTTACAAAGAGTGAAAATGTTATCTGAGCATTCGAACCTGCGAATGATTATTTGTAAATTCCTTCATATAGCTTAATAGAGGTTTTCGACCCATGTGACCGTTGCCATGTCGACAAGTAGATGGCGCCATTTTGGCGGTCACAACAATGGCGACTCCCGCTAGCCCAACATGTGGGTTATCGAGCGACATTACACTGTCGTGTACCGTACAGCATCTCGATGGTAAAAGTAAGAGCAGATATCGCGAAAAATTGACGGAGGCTGGTATACGTGACCCATACTCGTTACCTAATCACCTGTTTATGCCACTGCAACGGTGTAGTGTCGGTGATTTGCCAGACCTTCAGTACCTCGACATCATGAATGGTTGCCATGACAAAAGATTCCCAACAACATTTTGTGGCAAAAAAATTCCATAACAGTCTACTTCAGCGTGATACCAAATAAAAGTAAATTCATTGCAGTTAGAAAAATAGTGTCCAGGTTGAGAGAGAGAGAGAGAGAGAGAGAGAGAAAGAGAGAGAGAGTTACATTAATCATATAGAAAAACGCATAATAATTAATATGTCTAGTATCGAATTCTAGTTTTGTCCATTGCATATTCACATCTAAAAAGTACAACCCACCCAACAACATGGCTCTGCCTCGCCTGAGGGCACCGTGTACTGTATGTTAAACCTAGACTACACGTAAGCCGCTCAAACACTAGTAAGAAGCCCGGCGCCAGGTCGCCCCATTGATGAGGCCGAGCGGTCCCCGTCTCACGTATATAAAACCATGGATGTATAAAGATAAAACCATCATAGCCTGACTAGTGGGGCTCGGTGCCAGGTAGCCTGAACACTGCCTAACAGGGCTTACGTGTAGGCTAGGTGCTAGGCTACATGTATAATTTGTCATTTATCCCGCATACGATATCTTTAAACTTTTGGAAAAGTTACCTGAGACAAAATGTTCACCACACAAACGCATGTGTTCGGTGGGCTGCCAATTCTCTCGCCTGATCGCCGTGATCCACTTTTCGCGACGCTGTCGATCGGCCGGGAACCTATGGAATGTTAATCCAGGTTTATCCCCTCTTCTGTTGTGGCAGCTAACTGCACAACACGTATCAGGCATTCTACGATAAAAGTAAGCGATGAAGAAGATGGAAGTGTTGTTTGCTGATAAGCATGGCTTTGTTTGACCTCCAAAATGGCGGCGTAAACAGTATCACGTGACCCTATGATGTCAGGTCGAAAACCTCTATAAGAGATCTGTTTTCAGTCATTAACCCCACCCCCACCATGAAGAACCCCTCCCCCCCCTCGAGTTTTCACACACATTTACATTTTGCTTTCTTTCCTGCTTGCTATCGAATGACCGTGGATTCACATCCTTCATCTCCACAAAAAGGACATCATGACCACATATCCTCTATTATTAATGCAGTCAATGCGCTCCATTACGCCGAGGCTCTTTTTTTAAGTTCATACCTCGCCACTATCCATTAATATTCCATTTTTTTCCACTTCAGACCCCATTACGGTCGTCCTCCAATCTGCAGAAATTCAATTGTGACCATCACGTTTATTGATGGATGGAAATTACATACCCTAATGCATTTGATCTGTTTCATTGAAGTGGTGGCTGCAATTTTTTTTTCTTTTTTAATATTTATTTATTTATTTATTTGGAGTGCTATTAACTGAGACTCATTCTTGCATTTAGAGATGTCTGGTTTTGTAAAATTCCAGAGTTAAGAATTCGGAAAGTCCCAGTAGAGGACGAATGAGTAATTGTGGCCTAAATGTAATCAGATGTAACATAATTTCTGTTTAACTTCACTTTAAAGTGCCCTGGATTTTTCATAATTCCTTGAAAGACTGTGTTCATGTGAACAGCTCGAATGTTCTACTGTCAGTTCAGCAAGTGTGTGACTTTGCTTTCATGTGAAACTTATCAAGATGCAAATCAAGTCCTGTTTTAATGTTTGTTAGTTTTTCTACAGCTAGCTGTAGTTTTTACGGAGCCACCTAAGAGTCAGGAAACCTTTTTTGGAGTTACTTTTGGGTTGCATCGTGATAAGGGTTGGAGTTACTGCAAAAGTATTGTGAAGCAGCGCACAAATAGTTAAGAAATAAATAAATAAATAAATAAATAAATAATAATTAAAAAAAAAAATCTGAACCCTTAGGTGGCTCCATCGTATTTGGCCTCGGTTTCAGCCATTTATTTTACAAACAAACAAACTACTACTACTACTACTACTACTACTACTAATAATAATAATAATAATAATCTCAAACCCATCAAGATACAAATCAAGTCCTGTTTTAATGTTTGTTTGTTTGTTTGTTTGTTTGTTTGTTTGTTTGTTTGTTTGTTTGTTTGTTTTCTACAGCTAGCTGTATTTTACAGAGCCACCTAAGAGTCAGTAAAACTTTTTTTGGAGTTACTTTTGTGCTGCGTTGCAATAAGGGTTGGGGTTGCTGCAAAAGTATTGTGAAGGCGTGCACAAGTACCTAAAAAAAAAAATCATAATAATTTTAAAAATTAATTAAGAAAAAAACCTGAACCGTTAGTTGTCTCCATAGTATTTGGCCATTTATTTTACAAACTAATAATAATAATAATAATAATAATAATCTGAAACTTATCAAGATGCAAATTAAGTCCTGTGTTAATCTTTCTTTCTTTCTTTTCTACAGCTAGCTGTAGTTTACACAGCCACCTAAGAGTCCATAATTCTTTTTTAGAGCTACCTTTGTGTTACTTTGCGATAAGGGTTGGGGTAAATGCAAAAGTATTACAAAGGATTACACACGGTGGATGCCCCACTGGTGTCCTGGATTGTGGATTATTTGACTGGCAGACCACAGTATGTGCGCTTGCAGTGCTGTGTGTCGGACAGAGTGATCAGCAACACCGGGGCTCCACAAGGGACTGTCCTTTCTCCTTTCCTTTTCACTCTCTACACCACTGATTTCAACTACTGCATGGAGACCTGCCACCTCCAGAAATTTTCTGATGACTCTGCAGTGGTTGGACGTATTACCGGTGGTGATGAGAGCAAGTACAGGACGGTGGTGGACAACTTTGTCAGGTGGAGCAGGAAGAACCACCTACAGCTCAACGTGATGAAGACGGAAGAACTGGTGGTCGATCTGAAGAGAATCAGGGCTCCGGTGAACCCTATTAACATCCAAGGGGTCAGTGTGGACGTGGTGGAGGAAAATAAGTACCTGGCGGTGTACTTGGATAATAAACTGGACTGGTCCAAAAACGTGGACACTGTATACAAAAAGGGCCAGAGCCGTCTCTATTTTCTGAGACGGCTGAGGTCCTTTACCATCTGCCGATTGATGCTGTGGATGTTCTATGAGTCTGTGGTGGCCAGCGCCATCCTGTACGCTGTTGTCTGCCAGGGCATCGGCTTGAAGATGAAGGACACTAACAGACTCAATGAGATCATCAGGAAGGCCGGCCATGTTGTAGGCGTGGAACTGGACTCTCTGACAGTGATGCTGGAGAAGAGGATGCTGTCCAAAATAAAAACAATCTTAGACTGTCCTTCCCACACTCTACATGAGGAGCTGATCAGCAGTGGCGGCTGGTAGTCTTTCAAACAGGGGAGGCTGGTCGGTTACGATATTTCCAGATTTTAAAAGAAAAAACACATCAATTTTGCCCATACTCTTGCCTCTGATCTGGCTGATTGTTGGCAGCGTCACAAACTGTGAAATAACAGGTTCTTTTGGCCCATTAGCCTACTGTCCAATATACATGATGGTGGTATTGGGGGGGGGGGTATATTTTAACATTTTATATTTTAAAATTGTGGCATGTTCTTTAAAAATTGATCATTATTGAAAGCAGCTCTTTGTCAGGAACCTCAGCAGTAGAGCTGGGTGCCACACATTTCATTCAATGACACTTTCCCTATATTTTACTTATTTTGACTGAGAAATGTTTTATTGACAATTTTGATAACCCTTCACTTTTAATCCAGGTCTGTAGTGTGAAATGTTCTCGGCTGTGTTTTTGTTTAAAAATGTTTTCCAAATTGTAGCTGTGTTTAATTCATATCCAGAAAAAATATATATTCCAATATAATATACTCAGCATAAACATTTTAAATCGATTCTATATTTTTGGTCCATCCATGACATATTACTAAAGTAGCCTATTTACTGTTGTTGATGTGGGTCACTTGCTGTTAGCCAATTCACTTTCTCGTACCAGGAGAGCTGAAAGGAACGAGTATTATTCTCTACCTTTTTCACCAAGTCAATTTGAGGCGTTGGTCTACCCTGCTCTTTAATTTAAATTTTTTCCTCGAAAGGAAGACTGGCAAATGGCTTCACCAAAATTAAATCAGCAATGCTTGGCATCCGTGCGCAGCTTTCTTGCTAGCTGACTAGCCCCCTCAAGTTCAAGTTCAGTCACTCAAATAAATGAAATTTCTGGAACTAAGATAGCAAACTTGACAACACTATATTTACACTTTATTTACAATGAAAATATATACAAACTAAAAAAGCTGGTAGAAACCGTATGTAATGAATGAAATCGAAATGTAAGCTGATCTCTTACAATACACCACAGCACTTGCGAATCCGCATGGGACTGAACTGAAATTCACCACTGCCTGTCTATATTTGAAACTAGCTGTCAATCAAAGAAAATATCCGGCCGCTTTCACCAATCACCAGTCTCCTCGCGGAAACTGCCATGTCCCTCCCATGTGAGGCTCGGAGTCCGTAGGCGGGCGTTTTCGCAGTATTTGCCCAATAACCGTCTTGGATTTTGAGATTGAAAAGCGCAGAGCTCCCAAATGCCATTGAAGTCCACTGAGGCTGGGAGTCCGTGAGACTCCGTGGGCGGGCGTTTTCGCAGTATTTGTCCAATAACCGTCTTGCATTTTGAGAATGAAAAGCGCAGAGCTCCCAATGCCATTGAAGTCCACTGAGTCTGCGCTGCATCGCGCTGTCACGAGGGGGAAAAACTCACGCACACATTAAAGTTATAAGGGCATTTTTAGAGGAGGCTGAGCCTCCCTCGTTGTCTTAGAGCAATCGCCCGTGCTGATCAGCCACAGGAGCACGTTCAGTAAACGGCTGATTCTTCCACGCTGCACAACTGAGAGACCCAGGAAATCATTCCTACCTGTCGCAGTCAAGCTGTACAATGCCACTGTATAACTGTGCTACACTGTCTTACCGTGTATACTGTATCCTTAACTCAGGTGCAATATACAGTAGGGCAAAAAAGTATTTAGTCAGTCACCAATTGTGCAAGTTCTCCCACTTAAAAAGATGAGACAGGCCTGTAATTTTCATCATAGGTACACTTCAACTATGAGAGACAAAATGAGAAAAAAAATCCAGAAAATCACATTGTCTGATTTTTAAAGAATTTATTTGCAAATTATGGTGGAAAATAAGTATTTGGTCAATAATAAAAGTTCATCTCAATACTTTGTTATATACCCTTTGTTGGCAGTGACAGAGGTCAAACGTTTTCTGTAAGTCTTCACAAGGTTTTCACACACTGTTGCTGGTATTTTGGTCCATTCCTCCATGCAGATCTCCTCTAGAGCAGTGATGTTTTGGGGCTGTCACTGGGCAACACGGACTTTCAACTCCCTCCAAAGATTTTCTATGGGGTTGAGATGTGGAGACTGGCTAGGCCACTCCAGGACCTTGAAATGCTTCTTACGAAGCCACTCCTTCGTTGCCCAGGCGGTGTGTTTGGGATCATTGTCATGCTGAAAGACCCAGCCATGTTTCATCTTCAGTGCCCTTGCTGATGGAAGGAGGTTTTCACTCAAAATCTCACGATACATGGCCCCATTCATTCTTTCCTTTACACGGATCAGTCGTCCTGGTCCCTTTGCAGAAAAACAGCCCCAAAGCACGATGTTTCCACCCCCATGCTTCACAGTAGGTATGGTGTTCTTTGGATGCAACTCAGCATTCTTTCTCCTCCAAACACAACAAGTTGAGTTTTTACCAAAAAGTTCTATTTTGGTTTCATCTGACCATATGACATTCTCCCAATCCTCTTCTGGATCATGCAAATGCTCTCTAGCAAACTTCAGACGGGCCTGGACATGTACTGGCTTAAGCAGAGGGACACGACTGGCACTGCAGGATTTGAGTCCCTGGCGGCGTAGTGTGTTACTGATGGTAGCCTTTGTTACTTTGGTCCCAGCTCTCTGCAGGTCATTCACTAGGTCCCCCCGTGTGGTTCTGGGATTTTTGCTCACCGTTCTTGTGATCATTTTGACCCCACGGGGTGAGATCTTGCATGGAGCCCCAGATCGAGGGAGATTATCAGTGGACTTGTATGTCTTCCATTTTCTAATAATTGCTCCCACAGTTGATTTCTTCACACCAAGCTGCTTACCTATTGCAGATTCAGTCTTCCCAGCCTGCTGCAGGTCTACAATTTTGTTTCTGGTGTCCTTTGACAGCTCTTTGGTCTTGGCCATAGTGGAGTTTGGAGTGTGACTGTTTGAGGTTGTGGACAGGTGTCTTTTATACTGATAACGAGTTCAAACCGGTGCCATTAATACAGGTAACGAGTGGAGGACAGAGGAGCCTCTTAAAGAAGTTGTTACAGGTCTGTGAGAGCCAGAAATCTTGCTTGTTTGTAGGTGACCAAATACTTATTTTACCGAGGAATTTACCAATTAATTCATTAAAAATCCTACAATGTGATTTCCCGGATTCTTTCCCCCCATTCTGTCTCTCATAGTTGAAGTGTACCTATGATGAAAATTACAGGCCTCTCTCATCTTTTTAAGTGGGAGAACTTGCACAATTGGTGGCTGACTAAATACTTTTTTGCCCCACTGTATAAAATCACTTCATTTTGCTTTTACTTAAATTATTGAACTTATTTAAATTTATTTTATTTTTATTTATTCTTTTTCAGATGATTTTATCTTCTGTTTTTAGACATGTTTACCTCTTCTTTGATTCAGGAGCTTGGTAGCAAATTTGAACTTCCCTCCGGGGATATAATAAAGTAATTCTGATTCTGATCTGAAGTAACTCAAAAAAAAAAAAAATCTGAACTCTTGGTTGGCTTCATAGTATTTGGCCTCAGTTTCAGCCATTTATAAAATAAATGTCTGAAACTGGGTGGCACGGTGGTGTAGTGGTTAGCGCTGTCGCCTCACAGCCAGAAGGTCCGGGTTCGAGCCCCGTGGCCGGCGAGGGCCTTTCTGTGCGGAGTTTGCATGTTCTCCCCGTGTCCGCGTGGGTTTCCTCCGGGTGCTCCGGTTTCCCCCACAGTCCAAAGACATGCAGGTTAGGTTAACTGGTGACTCTAAATTGAGCGTAGGTGTGAATGTGAGTGTGAATGGTTGTCTGTGTCTATGTGTCAGCCCTGTGATGACCTGGCGACTTGTCCAGGGTGTACCCCGCCTTTCGCCCGTAGTCAGCTGGGATAGGCTCCAGCTTGCCTGCGACCCTGTAGAACAGGATAAAGTGGCTACAGATAATGAGATGAGATCAGATGTCTGAAACTGAGGCGAAAAAAAAAATATATATATATATATATATATATATATATATATATATATGTTTATTCATTTAATAAATAAATAAATAAATAAATTGATGAATGCATATAATAATAATAGTAATAATAATAATGATTAATTTTTATCGCACCTTTCTCCAACCCAAGATTGCTTTACAATTACAAAACAAACACAAGGGGGTGGGGGGGGCATCCACCAAAAGTGGTGAGGATGTAACTCCAGTGGTGTGGCTGCTCACAATCCCCCTGGGGAAAGAAAAAAAAATGCACAATGGTCTGTCCCACACCACCTCCCCAGCCGCCATTATGTCACCAGGCAACAGCACTCGGAACACCGCGCCACGGATCCGCAAAGTCAGCACAGAACCATCACCGCACAAAGTGTTGAGCAACCGCGATTCTAGGACTTTCTCTAGACTTTCTATAGATTCTGCATATTTTAGAAAATCATTCACACACAAAAACATTTGCCATTTCGAGTTTGAATCAACACTTTATACCACGGGGAGTCTGGATTCTGATTGGTCAGAAGGGGTTGCTCTTGGTGTTCATTTTCTAAAGCAGTAACTCTGATATTATGCAGCATTCACAGGAATCTCCACCGAAGCAATTTTGGAAAAAAAAAAAAGGAAAAAATTATGTGTAATCATGGATATGATAAAGTTTTCTGCAAGGAGTCATTTATGAGAGAAAAGAGACGCTGGCGAGGGAACGGTGGTTTGTAGCTGCTTTAACATTAGCGAAAACAAGAACCTGTTTTGTGGACATTCAGGAACATTGTATCATTCTTTAAATACAAAAAAAAAAAGTTATAATTGGTGGCAAGTGTGATGTAAGAGGAATAAACCACTTTGGGAAAATAATCAACGTCAGTGAAGTAACTCCACTTCTGCCTCTGCTGTAGCCTAGTTTAATATTTGTCCTGTTAATGTTGTGTTTGCTCCAGTTCATAAAGTTTATAAAGCAGTGATTTAACACACAAACCTTATTAGCAGCTTTTGTTTCATCATTACTGGGATAAAAATGCTAATTTCCACAGATGCAGCTGTAGGATTTTCAACAGCAAGTTAACACCAAGTTAAGTTTAACGCTAATTTACCACATGGGGTGGCTAACTATGTGCCATAATTGCTGGACCACCATGCCGATGCTAACGACACGAATAAATGGGATTTATTGTATAATTTGTATGGTGTTCAAGAGCATCCGTATGGTGCAGTTCTTTTTCTTTTCTTCAGTGCCTGCTGATTGTTGACAAGCTGAGCTATTCTTACAATGACGGATTCAAATGAGTCTCATGCAATTGAAACTTTTCCGTTTCCTGTTACCGCTGAGTTTAAAATGCCGCTGTAGAGACTGTACCTTGTAATTTTTCGCTCAAGGGGCTGGCTCACCTGTTCCAGAATTCATCCCGTTTACGATGCTAGCGCTCCTCCAAAAACAATCTGCAACAATGCGGTGACGTCCCAGGCGACAGATCGTAAACTGTAATGCGGATTAATGCGGTTACATACATGTCAACCTTTGGTCAATCAAACCTGTATAACCAACCTCCAAAATCCGTATTTCCCTTATAAAATCCGTATAAGATGGAAATTAAAATAATTTACCTAAAATTTGAATGATAATTAGCAATGATATATCCCAGTTACTTTTTATTCAATATTAATAACAATAAACCTTCAGAATGAATACAAAGCTCCAATGTTTGACAAAAACACAAAGTGTCACTCTAATGTTCTGAATTGTACTCCATGACAGCTTTTTTAGTGCTCTACACCAATACTTCACTAGGCTGCATGTCACAGCAAGTGTCTGTGTTGATCTTGCCGGAGTGCCCATTCAGAATCTTTTCAGTCACTAGTGAAAGTCGCTCAGGTGGAAATACGCTTTTCAAACAAAATGTTACTTCCCGGTTGGCGGGATTCTCGCAATGCGGTGTGCGCATGATTAAAAGTGGAATGAAGTCTCGCTACCACAAGATAACGCGCGATTTCATAAGACTCTTTACTGGCTGGCTGTGCTTTCTGTGGTGTACAGTACGTTTGTAAATGTTATGCACTCTATCATAGTGGGAATTGATTATAGCTCGAAATAAATATTGAAGTTTTTTTAAAGAATCCATATAACTTTATTTGTACGCCTGTATACTACGTTTATTGAATCAAATCCGTATAAAATACAGACATTCCGTATAGGTTGGCATGTATGCGGTTAGTCTGTTGTAACGGACGCAGAACGACCTCGGCCGTCTCACAGGCAGCGGTGAAGGAAAGAGACAATTGTTGAACAGCTTATTTTTATTCAAAGCTTCCATGTGTGACATGTGGCTCAAGATAAAGTTCAAGATGGGATTTGGAGGATCACAAAGAGTGAATTTGTGGAGGTTTTGCTGCACAGAGAGCTGGAGAGAAAGTCGCTGTGACGTGCTTTTAAAACAAAAACTGCAAATTGGATTCTGGGATTGATGCAGATCAGAGAAACAAGTTGAGACTTTTTTTGTTGCTTTGAGAACATTTTGAAAGTTCGACAGATGCCAGATGTGTGTTTACAAGTAGAATTACTATTATTATTATTATTATTATTGAAATATGGTGAAAGTGTTTTACTCTGTATCCTAGAATGCAACGCAGCCTACAAACATGGCCACCATGGACTACAACACCCATCAGCCACTGTACGCACCAAATCACCAACCACATACACCTGCTTTCACTTCTGCTATGATTTTCTTAATGTTTTATTTAAACTCCAGATTTTGTTTGTTTAATTGTTGATCATGTTCTTGCCTCATGATTTTGATGTTTCTTGTGTATCATGCTTTTTTTTTTACTTGCTTGCATTGATAGATGTATTTGACCCGAATTAAAAAAAAAAATGCTACCATACATTCAGGGTAAAGATGGAAAAATTAAATGTAAACTAAAACCAATCAATCAAGAATTAAAAAAAAACTCAAGAATTTACTTACATTCACATACTTTACACTATAGTGTTCCATGGATCAGGTTATGCTTACTGTCTTGTTCGTAAGTATGATAGTTTGCTAATATTTTAACATTTTATCAGCTGTTAAACTAGCAAGAAAGGTTTTGGAGACATTTTATCTCCTCAAGCATTAACAGGGATGACGTTTTTATCACGGAGACTACGGCTACGGAGTAAATAATTTATGGTTATAATTTGGGTTTATTTTGTTATCTTGATATATATAGGGAACCCACCTGTCCTGCCGGAACGTCTGTGGAGGACATTGAAGATATCTACCTATTCGGAACCATGATTACAGGACTTTTGCTGATTGGATTAGGCATTGCCCTGGTATATTGAGGAAATCAGACAACGGTGACAGCTGTTCAAAGCCCCACAAAGCTGCCCGATATGATTGGAGTGGTGGGCAAAGCTGTTGGCACTTGGACTGTGGACATTCAGAACTTTAACCACAAAATGGTTGTTATCTCGGAGCAGCTTTCAGCTTTGCAAGGAATACGTATTTCGGAGACCAAATGGAATTGAATTGAACAGAATGGACGAAATGGACAGATATGGATGAGTGGTGTGGACATGTAAAGACTGTGTCTGTTTGAAAGACTAAACAATCTCTATCTTATTGACATTCGGCTCCCTGAACAGCACCGACCTCGATCAAGGCCGTTGCTGGGGTAATATTTCCCCCAGAAGGTCACTGCTGGGAGACACTCTCACATTCCTTCCCCAATTTTCCGTGGTCGCCGTTTTTCACCCCCAGTGTGACAAGTGGGTGCGTGACCAGCGCCGTTTGCATGGCTGCAGGAGCGGACGGCTGCTTGCTTGCACTGGGTTACCTCTACCTCCTCCCCTCCCCTCCCCTCCTACCCCCTTCCCCCCACCCCTGATTGCCCCCTCCTCCCCCCCTCCCCCCCCCAAGTCCTATGTTTCAAAGTGTATTTGTGTTATTGTGTGCTTTTGCGGAGGTTTTTAAATGTTCCCACACTGTACTCCTGATAGGAGCATAGTGGGGGGGGGGGGGTGTTCTTTTTTCCTCATCTTTCCTTTTTTTCTCTTCTTTTTCTTTTATCCCTGTCTTCCTGTCCTGTTCCCCCTCTGTAAGGACATGTTGATGGTCAATTTCACTGGTAACAGTGACAATAAAGGGTTCGTTCATTCATTCATTCATTCATTCATTCATTCATTCATTCATATATATGTGTGTGTGTGTATATATATATATATATATATATATATATATATATATATATATATATATATATATATATATATATATATATATATATATATATAAAACACGTTAGCAAGCATTGCTTAGCTTCAGAGTTGGCTAATGAGGAAATAAGGGTTTAATTTAATGCTATATATATATATATATATATATATATATATATATATATATATATATATATATATATTTATCCTGCACAATACACCTTGCAATCGATGCTCCATTCACTGTGTATAGATGTTTATATCTGTTTTTTATTATATCATATAAAGAAATAATAACTGTATGACTTTCATCTATTAAGCTCCGCCCAGCCTCTATAAACCTCGTAAATGAAATCTGTACATTTCATAATGTCCCCACACACACACACACACACACACACACACACGCACACACACACACATACACCACTGAATGTACATGTGCTGTGGAGACGGATGCATTGTTTTCATTGAAATCTAAAAGAGCTCCTCTTACAATAAAGGTTCGAGCTCTTGTCCTTTCATTAAGGCTCAAGGATCAATAAAATCTCCTGCTTTTTTTCTTCTTTTCTTTTTTTTTGTCAGTGAAGGAGGAAGCAGAGGTGAGGACTCCGTCTCTCCAACTAATTTTTCAGAATTTTCCAATCTGCTCAGCAGTCAGTGGAAAACAGCTTTCGATGTGCAGTGTGCGCTGCTTTATATTAATTCAGGAAATAAAGCCGCAAACAACACGAGCCTGATGTGTACAAGGCGGTTATGATCAGATCGAGTAGGACGCAGAGTCCTTCCACCAGTTACTTAGCAACTGATTTGCTCCTGTCGATGTGAGGATAAAAAGAGAGTGGAAGAAAAAAGGAAATATTTCAAAAGACCCACTACAGTGTGTAGTGCCAGAGCTGTTGAGTTCTTGATCGTGATTGGTCAGAAGGCGCTCTGGAACCGCTGGATTGTATTCGAGCTCTCAGTTTAACACATTATCATTTCTACAGTAACAGCTGACACAGGAATGCACGAGCGTGACAAATATGTGTGCAATTTGGTTGATTTTCCATCAAGAGGGGTTTATTTAACATTTTATGGAAGGAGTCTCCAGTGTCAGTGCTTTTTAACATTCAGATATGAATGCTGAGATGAACAATGTCGAGCTTTTGTGGTTTTATTTTCCCCCAGACAACTGAGTTGATGTTTTGTGGTTTCATTTTGCTGACGCTTATATCCAGAGCAATGTACAACACGACCCTGACACACCCACAGCAGTGGGGAGGAGTTTGAGGTTAGGTGTTTTGCTCAAGGGCACTTCAGCCATTTCTACTCGTCCAGGGAATCAAACAAGCAACGTTTTCATCCTAAAGCTGCTTCTCTAATGTTTAGTCCATGGAATGACTAGAGCTGCTGTAATGTAAGTGAGCACAGGAACTCACTTGTTCCTCAGGTGTTCCACAGCATTAGATGTAACTCTAAATAGATAAAAAGTACAACATGCTGTTGTTTAATTAATAAATTAAACATTTGTTTGATAAGTTGCTCTTGTATAAGAGGAATTGAACACTTCCTTCAGGACTTGCTGTTATTTAACAGTTATTTGCTGAATGTGACGTGAACATCAGCGAATAATACACTACCGTTCAAAAGTTTGGGGTCACTTTGAAATGTCCTTATTTTTGAAAGAAAAGCACTGTTCTTTTCAATGAAGATCACTTTAAACTAATCAGAAATCCACTCTATACATTGCTAATGTGGTAAATGACTATTCTAGCTGCAAATGTCTGGTTTTTGGTGCAATATCTCCATAGGTGTATAGAGGCCCATTTCCAGCAACTCTCACTCCAGTGTTCTAATGGTACAATGTGTTTGCTCATTGCCTCAGAAGGCTAATGGATGATTAGAAAACCCTTGTACAATCATGTTAGCACAGCTGAAAACAGTTTAGCTCTTTCGAGAAGCTATAAAACTGACCTTCCTTTGAGCAGATTGAGTTTCTGGAGCATCACATTTGTGGGGTCGATTAAATGCTCAAAATGGCCAGAAAAATGTCTCGACTATATTTTCTATTCATTTTACAACTTATGGTGGTAAATAAAAATGTGACTTTTCATGGAAAACACTAAATTGTCTGGGTGACCCCAAACTTCATTGATATTTACTGAGCCTCAGGCAGATAATTGTTTTAATATAAATACACAGGTGATTATTGTTATTAGTTTTTAAAATCATATTAATTTTTCAACCTTCAAAAGCAGCACGTGAATGTAATAACGCCACGGCACCGAGTTGTAGCACTTATCGACGTCGACTCACAAAAAATATTTTGTTTTGAAATGGAGAAAATAAATCCCAATCCCACCTTACCTTTGAATAGTTTAAGACCAAACTTCGTAGCATCTTTCGTGCTTTTATTTAAGAACAGCATTTTCTTTCATCATCTGTAATTCTTCCTCACTTACAGTGATGAACCGATCGGCCGCCATGTTGCTGAGTCGGTCGAGGTGATTTTCAAGAAATAGTCTGAATTTCTCGACCAATCAGTGCAGGCGATTTTCTATAATCACCTGAGTATTTACACCATAGCAAAGTAATCAACTTTATAGTGTTAACAATAACTCCTCTCATACATATTGTTGATTATTTTCCTATCACAGCATGACAGGGGCGGCACGGTGGTGTAGTGGTTAGCGCTGTCGCCTCACAGCAAGAAGGTCCTGGGTTCGAGCCCCGGGGCCGGCGAGGGCCTTTCTGTGTGGAGTTTGCATGTTCTCCCCGTGTCCGCGTGGGTTTCCTCCGGGTGCTCCGGTTTCCCCCACAGTCCAAAGACATGCAGGTTAGGTTAACTGGTGACTCTAAATTGAGCGTAGGTGTGAATGTGAGTGTGAATGGTTGTCTGTGTCTATGTGTCAGCCCTGTGATGACCTGGCGACTTGTCCAGGGTGTACCCCGCCTTTCGCCCGTAGTCAGCTGGGATAGGCTCCAGCTTGCCTGCGACCCTGTAGAACAGGATAAAGCGGCTAGAGATAATGAGATGAGATGAGAATGAGCATGACAGGTGCGATTGTTACGGAAGGCATACAACAATGTAAAATCATGTTAACTTGGAAAGAGATGAAAAAAGGATATTCAGGATATAAATGGAGAAACTAATCGAGGGTGAACACGAAACAGGTGAACACAGTCGGATAGCAAACCAATTACAGGATCATCTTTGCCAACTGGTCAGGTTTTGTTTTTGGTTTTTTTTGTAGAAAGGAAACAATTTCTGAGTTAGCACTGCTAACGCACCATCATATATATTTTTTTTCAAGAAAATTACACAAAGCAATAAAAAAAGTGATAAGAAAATGGAAAATTGCTAAGATCATAACTTTATGGATTTTGCTTGTTGACAGATATCATTTGGCTCATTAACATTGTTTGGACATAAACAATTTCCAAAAGAAGTAGAATTTAGGCCACACCCCCAACACATGAGTCTAACACTCAACTGCGTGTTAAGTATTTATCTTCAATAAATTTATCTTTTTTTTTTTATTATGAATGCATGTTCAGGGCGGCACGGTGGTGTAGTGGTTAGCGCTGTCGCCTCACAGCAAGAAGGTCTGGGTTCGAGCCCCGTAGCCGACGAGGGCCTTTCTGTGCGGAGTTTGCATGTTCTCCCCGTGTCCGCGTGGGTTTCCTCCGGGTGCTCCGGTTTCCCCCACAGTCCAAAGACATGCAGGTTAGGTTAACTGGTGACTCTAAATTGAGCGTAGGTGTGAATGTGAGTGTGAATGGTCGTCTGTGTCTATGTGTCAGCCCTGTGATGACCTGGTGACTTGTCCAGGGTGTACCCCGCCTTTCGCCCGTAGTCAGCTGGGATAGGCTCCAGCTTGCCTGCGACCCTGTAGAACAGGATAAAGCGGCTACAGATAATGAGATGAGATGAGATGAGATGAATGCATGTTCGATGACACTGAACAACTCCACACAGTCTATATGATGCTGATTTAGTGCACAGTGCTAAACTGGTAGCTATAAGCTTCCATTACGTGTTAGCAAAATTAGCTTTGCAAAACTAAACCAGCAAAACACTCACAATGAACATGAACTGGAGAAAATTTCTGAAATAATTCATTCGAATTTTAAAAAGCAATGAAGCGTGCAATGTTTATGTGAAGAACATTGGGGGGGAAAAACAAACAAAAAACCTCCCTCTCTTGCTGTTTCCTCAAGAGAAAAAAAAAAAAAATCCAACAACACCAAAGCAGTGATAGCACTTCCACCAAGTGGGAATTCATCATGATGGAAATGCAGCAGTAATGCTTTGGCAATGTTCACTTCATTACGATATGCAGCGTATTTCTATAGTGCACAGAACGATGGGGTCCCTCCGGACGACTCCGGCTCCGACTCGTAGATCAGCTCGCCTCGGCCGATTGGATATTGATGAGAGACATGCAATTGTGCTGATGGAATTCACGTCATGCTTCGCGCTTCCACTAGGTGAGATTTACCGAGCCGTCACTCTGTGGGCAATTGCTCGCATTCATTCTAATCGCTCCACAACAACGGCACGAGGAGAAGTGGAGGTTATGGGGAAAGGAGGAGTGCATTCAGGAGATGGAGAGCCCGAGTGAGTGTGAGAGAGAGAGAGAGAGAGAGAGAGAGAGAGAGAGCAGTGTGTTTCTTTCAATATGTGTGTGAAAGCAGGCATGACGAGAGAGAGGGAGAATCTGAGGGTTTTAAGGCAGCAGATTGGATACAGAAGGAATAGTCAGGTTTATCAGCTCTGTAAAGAACAGACGGAAGGCAAATACGTTATTATTTAGGGGCGGGGCCTTGGGCAGGGCCAATGTGCCAACCAGACATCACACTAAATCAGGTTTGTTATTGCAGTTGAACACAAACACATTGACTAGTCAAATGATTGACATGAAAAAACCACTATTATTACAATACATAATACCATATGTTGTATATTATTTATCACCAAAAAATATGTGCGCCCTTGACCATCACACCCATTTGAGCTTCTTCCCTGAACTGTTTCCACACAATCAGAAGCACACAATTATATAGAACGTCTCTGTGTTCTGTAGCACTGGAACTAAGAGACCCCAAACCTGTTCCAGCATGACGACGATGATGCTCCTGAGCACAAAGCACAGGAGCTCCATGAACGCATGGTGTGTTCAGGTTGGAGTGAAGAACTCGAGTGTCCTGCACAGAGCCCTGACTGAACTCAACCCCACTGAACTGAACATCTTGGGGATGAACTGGAACTGGAGACTCCTCAACATCTCAACATCAGACCCTGATCTCACGAACGCTCTTATAGCGAACTGAATGAGCACAAATCTCCACAGCCACGCCCAAAATGGAGTGGAAAGCCTTCCTGGAAGAGTGGAGGCTGTTTTAGCAGCACAGAGGGTAAATCTGTGTTCATACCCAAGGTTCTGGAAGGGGCAAATATGGGTGTGGCTGTACAGCATACACAGAATATTCAAAGATTAAAATAAATAAATGAATAAATAAATAAAACCCCTTTTATTAATAAAATATGCAATTATTGAAATATTAAATAATATTTTAAAAATGAAACACCGGGCGGCACGGTGGTGTAGTGGTTAGCGCTGTCACCCCACAGAAAGAAGGTCTGGGTTCGAGCCCCGTGGCCGGCGAGGGCCTTTCTGTGTGGAGTTTGCATGTTCTCCCCGTGTCCGCGTGGGTTTCCTCCGGGTGCTCCGGTTTCCCCCACAGTCCAAAGACATGCAGGTTAGGTTAACTGGTGACTCTAAATTGAGCGTAGGTGTGAATGTGAGTGTGAATGGTTGTCTGTGTCTATGTGTCAGCCCTGTGATGACCTGGCGACTTGTCCAGGGTGTACCCCGCCTTTCGCCCGTAGTCAGCTGGGATAGGCTCCAGCTCGCCTGCGACCCTGTAGAACAGGATAAAGCGGCTAGAGATAATGAGATGAGATGATGAGATGATAACAGTGCTAGCTAAAGGAACCAAACACACACCTCGTATGTCCCCGTTGCGATGTGTATATTATTATATTGCTGGTGAATGCGAGTGAGCTTGATTCTGGAGTGTGAGGAGGAAGACGTGGAGGCGTTGCGGAGAGTAAACACGAGGACACTGTTTCATTTACTCTCATTTGTTTATGCTGCAGAAAGTAATGTGATTTTCCAGCGCAACTCAATTTCAGCACTCAGTGTAATTAAAAACGGTTCATTTAGCGAGCCTGAGCCTGTTGTCTCTGAGTCGCACGTTTCATAACCAGATCTCTGTCTGTATTTAAAGCGCAACAAACAAACAAACAGATAAATAAATCATCCAATAAAAATTCTGGTTACCATGGTTATCTTTGATTAGCCTTTTAAAATGACTGAAAAGCAGCTCAGATTCTTTCTTTCTTTTTTTCCTTGAGGTTTTGCTCTTAATGCTGATATTAGCATGTCATAAAAAGGCCAGGTGTCGTATCCTGTCATAAACAGGATATAACCGTGTCACGTTAGCATTACAGCTAATTCCCCTGACAGCTCAGATTATGTGTCATGCCGTGACAGCTAGCATAGCGTCACTTGTGTTACGTGCTAATTCTTCCTGGCTGCTCTTTTAGCACAAACTTTTTTTAGGCTGATTTCAAGACGCTGCCTTCATGACACCTGTCACAAACATCTCCGCAGATGTTATAATTCCTCACGGCGGTTTCTGTCAGAGGTGTTTAAGAGTCGCTTTTTTTCTGATGAACACGGAGATGAAGATTTATTTGAACATGATAATATTTATTCAGAATAAACATCCTTTCTCTCACGTTTCTTCTCATCTTTGTGTCTTCTCTTTCCTGTTTTCTCCTCTGGTATGTTCTTTAAAGAAAGACATAAGTCAATTTTATTTTATTGTATTAATGTGATTATTTAATTTGTTTTGTTTTATTTTTGAATTCAGGCTTTAGTAAAAATCAGAACGAGTCTGCTAGGAAGACTGAACCCACACTTCACTTGATCCAAATGAATCATGAATGAATCACACTCTCCTGCTTTGTCTTACCTCGTTTATGTCACACCGTATGTTCTGCCATGTCTGAAACTGACCCCCAGCATCAATTCACAACCACACAAACACACTCAGATTCCCCAGTGTACTGTATGGATCTGAGAAGGATAGATTTATGTAACATCCTTACAGGCTCAAGGCAAGATATCCAGTCACATAGCTTTCACTCTCAAATCATTCAACACGTCTTGACTCAGTCAGAAAGACACAACAGAGTTCAGCTCCAGTGCCATGGCTCCAGGAGACATTTCTGACTTGTGTAAATCAATGATACTCTTTCTCAGATCTGCACTGAGCTCCTTGGACTTTCCCCAAAACAGGCAAATGTGAGTTCAAGGGCAAAATCCCCAAAACACCAGAACGAATTGCTGAGTAAATCAAACTAGAACATGAACTTGAGCACAAAACTGGGTGAAGTTGGTATCGTGAGGCAGATGTGATCTCAGCACCGTACTTTCCAATAGGAGGGTTTAAGCTGAGTTCTTATGCACTGTGACTGTGTACAATCCTGTCCAGATGTGTGTGAGTTCAACCATGGCAGCCATGTCCGTGGGCCAGGGTGGCTCTGGGAAATGGAGTCTTAATCTGAGACCCGACCTGACCATTTCCATCCATCCATCCATTGTCTGTAGCCGTTTATCCTGTGCAGGGTCACGGGTGAGCTGGAGCCTATCCCAGATAGGGTGGGTGAGAGGCGGGGTACACCCTGGACAAGTCACCAGGTTATCGCAGGCCTGACACATAGAGACAAACAACCATTCACACTCACATTCACACCTACGGCCAATTTAGAGTCACCAGTAAACCTAACCTGCATGTCTTTGGACTGTGGGGGAAACCGGAGCACCCGGAGGAAACCCACGCGGACACGGGGAGAACATGCAAACTCCACACAGAAAGGCCCTCGCCGGCCCCGGGGCTCCAACCCGGACCTTCTTGCTGTGAGGTGACAGCGCTAACCACTACACCACCGTGCCACCATGACCTGACCATTTATTTCATAATAATTTTATAATAAATTTATAAATGTATTAAATCATAGTTTGTTGTTAAAAGTTTATAGTTTAAATTAAATAGTTTGCACTAGTTTAAATCATTATTTCTCCTTCTTCTTATTATTATTCTTATTATTATTTAAATAAAAATACAAAAACAAGCTAGTAAGAGAAAAAGTGTGGTCTATTTAAAAACAATATAAATAAGCAGGGGGCGGCACAGTAGTGTAGTGGTTAGCGCTGTTGCCTCACAGCAAGAAGGTCCAGGTTCGAGCCCCGTGGCCGGCGAGGGCCTTTCTGTGTGGAGTTTGCATGTTCTCCCCGTGTCCGCGTGGGTTTCCTCCGGGTGCTCCGGTTTCCCCCACAGTCCAAAGACATGCAGGTTAGGTTAACTGGTGACTCTAAATTGAGCGTAGGTGTGAATGTGAGTGTGAATGGTTGTCTGTGTCTATGTGTCAGCCCTGTGATGACCTGGCGACTTGTCCAGGGTGAACCCCGCCTTTCGCCCGTAGTCAGCTGGGATAGGCTCCAGCTTGCCTGTGACCCTGTAGAACAGGATAAAGCGGCTACAGATAATGAGATGAGATGAGATAAATAAACAGATTTTTTTTTTTAAATACTTTTGTCTTGCTGTAATCACTACAGGCTTGGTATGTAACAATTCAATTAATACATGATGATACTGGGATCATGATTCAATTTTCCCAACAAATTAAAAAAAAATAATATTTTTTTTACAAAACCAAAATGCAACATCTATTTTCCTATTCTTTATCAGTGTACATATTCCTTTTATTAAATGATAATTAAAACAATCACCTTTTTAGCTTCATTTTTAAATAACCAACAATAATTATTTCCCCACATTTGTAAAGGTTGGCCTAAAAGATAATAGCCTATTAACTAAAATATTCATTTTATTAAATAATAATAATAATAATAATAATAATAATAATAATAATAATAATAATAATAATAATAATAATTTTGCCTTTTCTTAAACCTTTACCCCCTAAGGGGTGACTGAGATGAATGTAATCTCTTCTCTCAGGGCACTTTTAGGGGGCAAAGGGTTTTAATAAACTTTTATCAACATTTGTACTCCCTTGATTTGCTTCTCTTTTCTTTACCTTTCAGCCATCTGTTAAAAAAAGAGCTCTGATTTCTTGTTAAATCTATATGTACACAATCACACAGCAGCTCTTTCACATTTTACATCTGTTTTTGTGTATTTTTGCGGCATTAGAGCTGTGCCACTTCCGCCTATGGTGAAGTCAAGTCTATGGCACATTCCCACTCTTGCACAATATTGCAGCTTCTTCAGTCTCAATAACAAAATTACAGCTAGAAAAAACGTAGACATTACGCAGCCTGATGATAATCACGATTCATTTTTTTGTTTCATTGATTCAAACTGTCATAAATGTGTACCGTGATTTATCATCACATGATATACGGTATAACATGTATAACAATCCCTAGTCCAGAGCTACAAAAGGAGCATCATGATACTGCACATTAAACACAAAACATATTTTAAGAAAAATGATCAATTCTCAATTTAACAAGAATTATCAATCCAAATGATGAATTATCGAACACCACAGCACGGCCCTGAAGTCATTACGATTTCCTGCCATTATGGATTTGTAAAGAGAATAAAAAATGCAGCTGACTTGAGAAACTGGGTTCTGACCTATAACAAGATGGGGAGGAAAGAAAAGATGATTATAATGAAGTTATTTTTTGTGCAAGATTTGCAAGCCGTGACATTTTTAGTCTTTTTATGGTGAACAGACAAACCCAGGTTAGTTGTCTCGCAGCGCTCACACTGACTTTTTAATGCGAGATGGCAATCTGTCAGTGAAGAGACTGTGCAGGAACTCAGAACTCGATGGAAAAAGGAGTGTATTTGCATTTATGGTTTAGCTTTACGACACAAACATGAGATTTAAGTTTAAGCTCAGCGAAAGGCAACACTCAAGGAAATAAGGATGGCAAACGGGGCTGTGTCATAAGACTGACATAACCAGATTATAATCATATACCAATTTATATCCAGTGTTGTATAGTCTCATCTCATCTCATTATCTGTAGCCGCTTTATCCTGTTCTACAGGGTCGCAGGCGAGCTGGAGCCTATCCCAGCTGACTACGGGCGAAAGGCGGGGTACACCCTGGACAAGTCGCCAGGTCATCACAGGGCTGACACATAGACACAGACAACCATTCACACTCACATTCACACCTACGCTCAATTTAGAGTCACCAGTTAACCTAACCTGCATGTCTTTGGACTGTGGGGGAAACCGGAGCACCCGGAGGAAACCCACGCGGACACGGGGAGAACATGCAAACTCCGCACAGAAAGGCCCTCGCCGGCCCCGGGGCTCGAACCCAGGACCTTCTTGCTGTGAGGCGACAGCGCTAACCACTACACCACCGTGCCGCCCGTGTTGTATAGTAACGAAGTAAAAATACTTCACTACTGTACTTAAGTACATTTTGGGAGATTTTGTACTTTACTTGAGTTTTCAAATTTTTGAGAACTTTCACTTTTACTTCACTATATTTTTTAACTTAATTGCATACTTTTACTCCGATACATTTTCAAAGAGCCGTTTATGGCCCTTTTCCACTACGCTTTTTCAGCTCACTTCAGTCCGACACGGTTCGCGTTTCGACTACCTCAGAACAGCACGACTCAGCTCGCTTCAGCCCAACTCAGCACCCAAAACTCGCACGGTTTTGGAGTAGGACTGAAGCGAGCCAAACCGAGCCGAGTGAGGCTGGGGGCGTGAGGAGACACTCCCCTGTGCACTGATTGGTGAGGAGGAGTGTCCTCACACGCCCCGCGAGCACGCTGGGATCTGTAAACACCGTAAACCCGGAAGAAGAAGAATTACGAATTACGAGAATTTCTGAAGCCTTATGCGCCTCGCCTCATCTATACGCTCTTGCCAGTATCTGTTGGCGTTGTCAGTGACAACAAGCCACAGCACCAAGACCAGCAACACTAACGACTCCATGTCCTCCATGTTTATTGTTTACTATCTGGGTCGTGAGACTACCGCTTAAAAGGTCACTGATGTCATTGTTTGCGCCGCCTAACGACATCACGTGACGTCCACCCACTTTCGCTAACTCCACCCAATGTGTCCACCCACTTCCAGCCAGCACGGTTCAGTGCGGTTGTAGTCGAAATGCAACGCCAACAGCCCCACTCAGCTCGACTCAGCCCAACTCAGCACCGCACGGCTCAGCCCAACTCAGCCGCATTGGTAGTGGAAAAGCGGCATTAGTTGCTCGTTACAAAAAAAGAAAGGAAAAAAAAACGTGTTTTAACCCCACTGACTGCAACGAAGTCAGGACGTGCCTGGGCTTGTTCACCACTTGCGCATGACAACCAGTAGGCTACACCTGTTGGCTTCACGCAGTAAGCAGAAAGCTAGCTTCGCAGTCAACAGCCCTGATGGAAGAGGAGACGGAGACAGCAGCTACTTCGGCTACAAATGAAGAGGAACCTGATGATGAGCACCCCTGGCCGTATTTGAACACAATGTTCTCTTACGTTGATGTGAAGGATTCGTCCTATCGAATGAAGTGCCTCTTATGCCTTCCAAAAAACGTGGAAATTCTATCTTATAGAAACTCCCCGTCCAATCTAAAGAAACACATCGAGGTAAGTTCTAGGTTTATGAAATTGTTACAGTATATTCCCATTTCAGCAACCATAGTATGAATATTCTAGACACAGTTGTGAAACCTTGAGCATTCCTGTACAAACGAACTTTTTTAAAACGAAAGTTTTACAGTTTCAAGTGATGGCGGGGGATGACCTCAAAGGAGGTTTAAGTTAGAGGGGAAGAATAAAAAGGTCAAGGGCAAAAGTGTGTATTGGGGATGGGGAAGTGGGGCTTGAATGTGCAAAAAAAAAATCTGTTGGTGCTGTGTTAAATGTTAAGATTTAGTTTATAAAGTGCAATAACGGTAGCAGCTCTTTTTTGTTTTATATTTTGTCTTGATGGTGTGATGTACGCCTCATTTTCAGTACTATTTTATTTTTCAAAAAAAGGTTTCAAACTGTGGTCACCCTCTTCAGATGCCAGATAAGCTTCATCTCATCTCATCTCATTATCTCTAGCCGCTTTATCCTTCTACAGGGTCGCAGGCGAGCTGGAGCCTATCCCAGCTGACTACGGGCGAAAGGCGGGGTACACCCTGGACAAGTCGCCAGGTCATCACAGGGCTGACACATAGACACAGACAACCATTCACACTCACACCTACGGTCAATTTAGAGTCACCAGTTAACCTAACCTGCATGTCTTTGGACTGTGGGGGAAACCGGAGCACCCGGAGGAAACCCACGCGGACACGGGGAGAACATGCACAGAAAGGCCCTCGCCGGCCCCGGGGCTCGAACCCAGGACCTTCTTGCTGTGAGGCGACAGCGCTAACCACTACACCACCGTGCCGCCCCAGATAAGCTTCAGTTTTCTCCAAATTACTTTTTTCTTTTGATTATTATGACAGCAATTGGTCGTGTATGCACCTCCATAGTTTACAAAGTGCAATAACAGTAGCAGCTTTTTTTATGTTTTTTTTTTTCTTAATGGTGTGATGTATGCCTAATTTTCAGTACTTTTTCTTAGTTTAAAAAAAACAAAGGAAAACAATGAGAAAAAAGTGTCAAAACTGTGGTCTCCATCTTCAGATGCCAGATAGGCAGCTTCATTTTTCTCCCAATTTATTTTTTTCTTGTTTATAATGGTTGTGTGTGCACCTCTGTTTTCAGCAGTGTAATTGCTTGTCATGAACCATTGGTGACAAATAACCTTCAGTTTACCAAAATATTAAAAATATTACAAATTCAGATTGCCTTTGCTTGTTTACTTTTATGTGTACTTTTAATTACATTACTTGAGTACATTTATTTTTGCATTACTTGTCATACTTAAGTGCAAGAAATGTCAGATACTTTAAGACTACGTTCAGACTGCACCCTGAAACGACCCATATCCGATTTTTTTGCCCATATGCGACCTGTATCCGATTTGTTATTGACAATCTGAACGACACAGATCCGATTTTTTCACATGCGACCCAGGCCGCTTGGATACGTGGTCCTAAATCCGATGCATATCCAATATTTTCACATGCGACTGCAGTCTGACCGGACAGGTCGCATTCATGCGACCTACATGTCATCAACAAGAGACAAACGTCACTATTCTGAGTTGGCTAATCCCGCCTCTTTGGTGGAAAACAACAACATTTGTACAGTTTATAGAATTTAAATAGACTTTTATAGAATTGATCAAGCTAATGGTGGATTTAGTAGGGACCTGGATGTTGATCTGTTAGCCTGATTAAATAAAACAGTTTCTATAACTGATTTATAACTTAAACCATCCTGTATTACAAGATTATAAGATTGTTCTGGAAATTTCCAGTAATTTGACACCTTCGGTCTCATTAGTCTGCTGCCCACATTAATCAGATTATTGTGCGAGTTCCGCCGCCGCCACAAAAACCACATCGCCAGGTCTCGCCTCATCTCCATAGCAAACTGCACTGGTGTTTCTGCACCTTGAGCCAGCGCTGAGAGAAGTTGCAGAATTCAGCTGGCTATAAACAATCTAAATAAATATTTATAAAAATGTAGAAAAAGTTTATTAATATGACGAAATAAATATGTGCAAATTATTAAGCCTGAATTAAGAGTTTGGTAATACAGCGGCCGTATCCCAAATGACTGCCTACTGAAGCTCGAGTGCACTATATAGAGTTTAAAAATCCATTACTTCCTAGTAACATGTAGTGCACTTATATAGAAATTAGAGAGACATTTAGGAGTCAACCCTCGTTACCAGGCTACACGTTTTCATTTCAGTTCAGAAACAAAAACACACACGAGACCTCACACTTTAACACTAACCAGATAATTAAACAAACAAACAAACAAACAAACAAAAAAGAAATCATTAAACTTGAAGAGTGCATTTTTTTTGTTTGTTTGTTTGTTTACGTATTACGTAGATGTGCTTATTAGGTGTCAATTTGCGCATGCGGGACACTTTTGGGTCGTTTTCCGTTCATATTGGAGATCGCATACAAGTCTCATATAATTGGCAATGTGAACGGCCTAACAAAAAAATCCGATTTCACAACAAATCGGATATGGGTCGTTTCAGGTTGCAGTCTGAACGTAGTGTAAGACTTTAACTCAAGTAACATTTCAGTCAGTGACTTTGACTTTTACCAAAGTCATTTTTTGGAAGGGTACCAATACTTTTACTTGAGTGTGATTTCCCAGTACTTTATACAACACTGTTTATATCCAGATTGTCTCATTTTATCATAACTAGTAACTGTAAATGTGTAGCTGTAATTCTCAACCTAAATAAGGCTGGACATTTTATGTGAACTCGGTATCATAAGGTTATCATAACCAGATTATAAACATTTTCAATTTTCATGAGATTTCCAGTCATGAGGCAGAATTATTTACCATTATTACTATTTATAATGGTAATTCTCACCTTTATTAAGAGTCAACATTGATTTGAGCCCTGTGTCATAAGACTGACATAGCCAGATTATAAACTTGTCATACCAATTTTCTGATTCTGTCCTGTCATGACAGTTTGTGGCAAGTTGGATAACAATCTTTTATCATTACTAGTCACTGTAAAGGTCATTCTCAACCTTTACTTGTACCCAGTGTCATACAACTGACATAATCAGATTATAAACACATCATACCAATTTTCTGATTCTGTCCTGTCATCAGAGATTATGTCCATTCATGTACCAGTTTTATTTTGCCATTTCTAGTAACTGCAATGGTCATTCTCAACCTAAGTACGGGTACAACTTTACTTGAACCCAGTGTCATAAGACTGACATGAGCAGATTATAAACACATCAAACCAATTTTCTGGTTCCGTCCTGTCATGACCGTTTACGTCTAGTTGTATAACAATATTTTACCATTATTAGTTATTGTAAAGGTCATTCTCAACCTTGACTCATTCTCCAGCAACAGTGTAACATGCTTCATAAGGCTGACATAACAGGATTATAAACACTTCATACTGATTTCCCGATTGTCTCATCATGACTGTCTGATTATACCTGATTCTATCCTGCAATAGAAAAGAATATCCTCACCCTCAGTAGGAACACATCCATTTAAACTCCTGTATCATAAGGCTGACATAACAACATTATAAACAGGTCATAGCAATTTTCCAATGCTATCTGGCCATGGCAGTCCTTGTCATATAGCCAGTCATATAGCAGTCTCATTTCACCATTATCGCTATGTATAATGGTAATTCTCAACTTTATTGAGGGTCAAAATTGATTTGAACGCCATGTCATAAGACTGACATAGCCAGATTATAAACATGTCATACCAATTTTCTGATTCTGTCCTGACAGTTTGTCAAGTTGGATAACAATCTTTTACCATTACTAGTCACTGTAAAGGTCATTCTCAACCTTGACTTGAACCCAGTGCCATAAGACTGACATAAGCAGATTATAAACATGTTATACCAGTTTTGTGATTCTTTCGTGTTATCAGAGATTATGTCCACTCATGTACCAGTTTTCTTATTTTGCCATTACTAGTAACTGTACTGGTCATTCTCAACCTAAGTAAGGGTAAAACTTTATTTGAAGCCAGTGTCATAAGACTGACATAGCCAAATTATAAACACATCAAACCAATTTTCTGATTCTATCTGCTCATGACAGATTGCCATCATATTTAAAGTTCATGCCCCCATTACCAGTGATTGTAGTGATCACTCTCAACCAAAGAAAGGGTTAAAACAAGAAGCCTGTCTCATAAGACTGACATAACCTTGTTATTAACATGTCAATCATTTTATTTGACATTGTCCAACATACCCTGCTAAAATGCATGTTATTTCAGTATCTATTTTATAACAAGCCCAATACGATGTTGACATGCACTTCTTATGATGCCAGAGTTGATATAACACTTTTTTTTTTTTTTTTTTTTACTTGTGTCATAAGACTGACATAACGAGCATAAGTGTATTATGGAAGCTGAATCTTCATGTCCGGTTGTATAAGAGTCTCATGCTAACATTAACAGTGATTGTAAAGCCAATGCTCAAGGAAATAAGGTAACAATTTTCTTGCCCTTTGTGTCACAAGACTGGCATAATGACGTTATAAAGATAGCAACAGTTTTTGGCATTATCTGACATAACGCATGCTAAAGATTATTACTGTAGAGTATGTAGGTTATGACAAATGTAATGACAAGCTCTTTATGATTAGGATGCTGACATACACTTCTTATGAACCCTTTCCCTGAACCCTGTGTCATAAGACTGACATAATGTTGTAAACTTGGCATAGCGAATAACTTGTGAGGGCATTTTTTCTGTAAATCTGGTGATATGTAATAGTCATTTATTTTATTATAACAACACTCATAGCATAATGTTATAACAGCTTATGTAACGTGCTAATTTTTGGTTTGTGTTGTGTATAAAGATTCGCCGTGTTGTCTTTATGTCTTGCTCCCTGTGCCTGGAAGTCTGCTGTTTGTAGATCGGATGATTAAATTTGACTGGATGCTGATGATGCTCTGTTTTAATATTGCAAACAGGGAAAAAAAAGGAAATTGTAACATCACACTGAATCGTGAAAACGGTGTGCACAAGTTGGCAATTCAAATAAAGTGAAATCGGCTGGTCAGTGTCATAACAGATTATTACAGCTGCTGAATAATAAATAACAATCTGCTCTCCGTTCTGAAAACAAGACCAGATGAACAATAATACGTCCTCTTTGTCCACCCTCATCTATATAACATCTTTATTCACTTCAGGTAGGAAAAGATTTTTCAACAAAGGAACTGTTTGTAGCGCTCACTGTAGACTCATGAACACTATAAGTAGACATCTGCATATACTAAAAAGCTAATCTTATGCTTCATAAGACTGACATAACAGTATTATAAACATGTCATACCGATTTCCCAATTGTCTGATTATACCATTAACTGCAACAGAAAAGGATATCCTCAGCCTCGGTAGGAACATGTTTGTTTAAACTCCTGCATCATAAGGCTGACATAACAACCTTATAAACAGGTCATAGCAATTTTCCAATGCTATCTGGCCATGACAGTCTGTAGTAATTTCCCTGTGGGTGGGTGGAGCACAGAGGGCGGCAGGACAGAGATCAGGTGTAAACAAGGCTTTTATTGCCACACTTTTCAGTCTAACAATATATATCGGACGCACAGAGACACACACATCAGCGTCTCGTCCAGGGATGAGCTCCTTCCGCTCTCGCTCTCCCTCCTGATATAGGGCGTGGTCACTGGGAAGACACACAAACACAGGTTAATTGCTCTCAGGTGTAGTGATTCTGCCACTTACCTTCCCTGACTCCGCCCTCCTGTCACAGACCAGCGCTTGACCACGCCCCCGCTGCCACACAGTCCTTATCATATACCCAGTCATATAGCAGTCTCATTTCACCATTACTGCAAACTGGAAAGCTAATTCTCAACTAAAGTCATGGGTTTGAAAAAAAAAAAAGTTTTAATGCAGTGTTGTAAGACTGACATTATATTATATTATATTATATTATATTATATTATATTATATTATATTATATTATATTATATTATAAACATCTCAAATGCTATCTGTCCAGTTGTACCATTGTGAGTAAATGTAAAGGCGAATCTCACCCTAAGTAAGGCAAAAAATGTTTTTAAAGTCTGAGTTATAAGACTGACATACAGTGCCTTGCAAAAGTATTCATCCCCCTTGGTGTTTGCCTGTTTTTTTTTTCACATTACAAGCTGGAATTAAAATAGATTTTTGCAGGGTTAGCACCATTTGATTTACACAATATGCCTGCCACTTTAAAGGTGCACATTGTTTTATTGTGACACAAACAATAATTAAGATGAAAAAAAAGAAATCTGGAGAGTGCATAAGTATTCACCCCCTTTTGTATGAAACCCCTAAATATGAGCTGGTCCAACCAATTCACGTCATAAGTCACATAATTAGTTGATTAAGATCCACCTGTGTGCAATCAAAGTGTCACATGATCTGTCACATGATGTTTGTATAAATCAACCTGTTCTGGAAGGACCCGGACCCTGCATCACTACGAAGCAAGCAATATGAGAACCAAGGAGCCTCCAAACAGGTCAGAGACAAAGTTGTGGAGAAGTATAGATCAGGGTTGGGTTATAAAAAATATCCCAAACTTTGAATATCCCAGAGAGCTCCATTAAATCCATTATAGCAAAATGGAAAGAATATAGCACCACTACAAACCTCACAAGAGAAGGCCCCGCCCACCAAAACTCACAGACCGGGCAAGGAGGGCATTAATCAGAGATGCAACTAAGACACCAACAATAACGCTGAGGGAGCTGCAAAGATCCACAGCGGAGATGGGAGCATCTGTCCATAGGATCACTTTAAGCTGTACACTCCAAAGAGTGGGCGGGGCTTTATGGAAGTGTGGCCAGAAAAAAGTCATTGCTTAAAAAAATCATGTTTGGATTTTGCCCAACAGCATGTGGCAGACTCCCCAAACACATGAAAGAAGATTCTCTGGTCAAATGAGACAAAAATTGAACTTTTTGGCCATCATGGGAAACGCCATGTGTGGCGCAAACCCAACACCCTGAGAACACCATCCCTACAATGAAGCATGGTGGTGGCAGCATCATGCTGTTGGGATCTTTTTCATCTTCAGGGACAGGAAAGCTGGTAAGGACTGAAGGAAAGATGGATGGCACCAAATACAGGGCAGTTTTGGAAGAAAACCTGCTTGAATCAGCCAGAGGTTTGAGACTGGGATGAAGATTGACGTTCCAGCAGGACAATGACCCTAAACATACTGCTAAAGCTACACTGGAGTGGTTTAAAGGGAAACATTTAAATATCTTGGAGTGGCCTAATCAAAGCCCAGATCTCAATCCAATTGAAAATCTGTGGGATGACTTGAAGATTGCTGGACACCAACGCAACCTGTCTAACTTGAAGGAGTTGGAGCAGTTTTGCCTTGAGGAATGGGCAAAATCCCAGTGGCTAGATGTGCTAAGCTAATAGAGACATACCCCAAGAGATTTGCAGCTATAATTGTAGCAAAAGGTGGGCCTATAAAGTATTGACTTTGGGGGGGTGAATACCTATGCACACTCCAGATTTTTTTTTTTATCTTAATTATTGTTTGTGTCACAATAAAACAACAATGTGCACATTTAAAGTGGTACACATGTTGTGTAAATCAAATGGTGCTAACCCCCCAAAAATCCATTTTAATTCCAGCTTGTAATGCAACAAAGCAGGACAAACACCAAGGGGGATGAATACTTTTGCAAGGCACTGTAACTGTATCATAAGTATATCAAAAGTCTTATTTCACATTATCTGATCTAACACAAGCCCTGTGATGACCTGGCGACTTGTCCAGGGTGAACCCCGCCTTTCGCCCGTAGTCAGCTGGGATAGGCTCCAGCTCGCCTGCGACCCTGTAGAACAGGATAAAGCGGCTACAGATAATGAGATGAGATGATTTAGCACATGCTAAAAGACAGAAAATGCACATGGTAGCTACTTATGATGCTGAAATTGCATTTCATATGCCGCCAGACTCGATACAATATTTTTTCAGCAACACTTTACACAGAGAACCCTTTGTCATACGCGTGACATAACCAGATTATAAACATCATGCTAATTTTCTGATACTTTCTAATCATGACAGATTAGATCTGGTTTTATAACAATCTCATATTACCATTGAGAGGGATATCAATCTTCATTCTCAACCTGGTAGTGGTAAAAGTAGTGGTCTCATAAGACTGACATATCCCTGTCATAGGCATGTCATTAGTTTACTTTGGCATTGCATGACATAACACATGCTAAAAAGCACCAGAGCACTATTTTAGGCCATATATATGTTATGATGCTGACTCGTGCCTCTTATGAGGCCACTAACTGTTTTGGTAACATTTTACTTGAACCTTGTGTCATAAGACTGACATAACCACGTCAACCAACTGTCATCATTCATCTGTAATAACTCACCGACCTTGTGATGATGCACAGCACTCATGCTTATGATTCTCGGAGCGTGACGGACAGCCATGCCATTTTGTCCTTATAATTACGACAAGGTTCAGAACCTGCAACTTAATAATGCCAGCACTGTCACTTAGCGCCACATCGCTCTGCTGATCTGCCGAACATGTCAGTGAGCCGAGAATAATTTGTTTTGTTGAAGCTTAACAAAATGTTCTGCTCTAACTCTAACTCAGCCGAAGTTAAATCAAAATAAATTGGTGAATTTGCATGAATTCAGTGGTTTCAGATTCCACTTGCTCCAGGGGACAAACATGTCAGTCGAGTACTGATGGAAAATACAATCCCATTTAAACCAGTAAGAGCTGAGTGAAATCCAGTGTGCTGTACATATAGAGGAGAAAAAAAAGGGTTTAAACGTGAGTGTGATATTAATTATTTTTGATTCATACTGAAAAGGTGTTTTATTTGTATTTATTGGAGTCCTGTATGTGTGTACAGTATTACAGTATAAGAAACAAAAAATGCTCAAATTGTATGTAAGATAGAAATATGAAAAAATAAAATTAATGCTTTTTAATTACTATCTTGTACAATGAATTCATCTTTTCTTTTATTTGAATTAAAAAAAATCCAGAAAAAAAAAGTCTCAAAAAACAAACCAACAGCAACAACAAAAATGTATTTATCCTTTAAATTTTTGGGGTAAAGTTAATGAAAAATCTGTAAAGACTGGGATGTGTGTCAATAATTACTAAATAAAATATTACTTTATGGAAAAAAAAATTAAATTTACTGTGTGGACCCCCCCCAAAAAAAAAAAAAAAAAAAAAAAAAAAAATATATATATATATATATATATATATATATATATATATATATATATATATATATATATATATATATATAAAAGTTCACGTAAAAAATATTTTTGGCATACCTATACGCAAATGTTTCTGTTTGTTTGTTGTAATGGCGTTGCTGCCATTTTGGCCAGGTCTCCCTTGTAAAAGAGTTCCTTGATGTCAATGGGACCAACCTGGTTAAATAAAGGCTAAAAAAAAAAATATATATATATATATATATATATATATATATATATATATATATATATATATATATATATATATAATGTGTATGTATGTATGTATGTATTTGGGTGTTTGTTTGTTTGTTTGTTGGTGCTCTAGTGCAGACTTTCTCAACCGGGGTGCCGTCTGGCTTTGTTAGGGGTGCTGTCAAAAAATTATACATTCTAACATTGAAATAAATAAAATGAATTAAAATTCCAAAAAGGGCGGCACGGTGGTGTAGTGGTTAGCGCTGTCGTCTCACAGCAAGAAGGTCCTGGGTTCGAGCCCCGGGGCCGGCGAGGGCCTTTCTGTGCGGAGTTTGCATGTTCTCCCCGTGTCCGCGTGGGTTTCCTCCGGGTGCTCCGGTTTCCCCCACAGTCCAAAGACATGCAGGTTAGGTTAACTGGTGACTCTAAATTGAGCGTAGGTGTGAATGTGAGTGTGAATGGTTGTCTGTGTCTATGTGTCAGCCCTGTGATGACCTGGCGACTTGTCCAGGGTGTACCCCGCCTTTCACCCGTAGTCAGCTGGGATAGGTTCCAGCTTGCCTGCGACCCTGTAGAAGGATAAAGCGGCTACAGATAATGAGATGAGATGAGATAGTGACACTAATGCAGATCATCGCCTCCTCATGCATCAAAATTTGTCTCACGGTCCCCTTTCCCATGTCACAATGTCACTGCCGGGGTCAGCGTGACTGTGTATATTTTATATGCAGGTGCCTTGAGAATTTGCACACTTCTGAAGGGTGCTGTGCATGAAAAAAGGTTGAGAAACGCTGTTCTCGTGTTGTCAATCTTTACCAAAATGCACATGACAACTCATCACTCGCGTCACACAAAGACATCATTAGTTTTTAGTGGGTCAAGGTCACCAAGGTCCAATCTTTTAAAAACACCTAATCGGTCATAACTTCTGTTTCTTTGTCATTTTCTAAAGTATCGTGCTCTGCATGAATCTTTGTTTGTTTGTTTGTTTGTTTGTTTGTTTTGTGAAATAAAATTTTTAAAAATAATACTTTTTAATAACTAGCTTGTATGGTGAATTCATTTTTTTTAAATTTGAACAACAAAAACAACAAAAATCCTGAGGAAATACCCCTCCCCCCCCCAAAAAAAAGCTTATTTCTTCTTTAAATTTTGGGGTAGAGTTAATGAATAATCCGTAATGACTGGGCTGTGTGTCACTCGTTGCTGAATAAAATATAATTTTATGGAACCCTCCAATAAATAAATGAATAAATAAACTTTTTTCTTTTGGGTATACCTTTATGCATCTATCTATCTATCTATCTATCTATCTATCTATCTATCTATCTATCTATCTATCTATCTATCTATCTATTTAAACTTTGGGAGGTGCAGTTATCAAAAAATCATCAACTTCCTGGTGGTAAGAGCAAACTCCAGTTCATCACACCATTCCACTATTGATTATTTTCCTTGAACAGCATGGCAGTGTTTTACTCCTTCAAAATTGCACCGTACAATAACGATATATGATACAATGATTTATTAATGAACATTCTTCTTCTTTCTATTCTGATGAACTTCTAATAGCTGGGATTTCCTTATCCTTGGAGAGAGATTAATAAACCTACATTCCAAAAATGAATTGTAAACGGAGCAGTCAGCCCATGAAATGTCGCGACCCGGCATTGAAAACAGTCTAAAATCTCTCGCAGGCTTCAGTCCTGCCAGTCCATCAGTGTCAGGATGGAGTGAACGTTAATTATCCAGCGTTTGTGCTGAACAGCAGGTCATACGGCTCAGCATGAGAAATGCCCCTGGCTCCAAGGGCTCTGCCGGTGCACCAGGTACTATCAGCGACAAACATTCACACTTAATCCTGAGCGGACGTGTTTGTCTTGTTCATGAGGTGTGAAGACAATCAGGAGCTTTCGCCGGCCTTTTCCCCTCCTCCTGCCTCTCGCTCGGTTATCAGGTGTGTGTGAGTGTGATTGAGTAAATCTCAGGGAAACCTGGTTGAAATGGGTGTGTCGATTGGAGATTGCATTATGGTAATTAGTTGGTGAATTCCTACTGAGAAGAATGGATGGATTTCTATTTCTTAAATCAATGTTTGAGGGTTGGGACACGATAACGAAAGACCGTGCGTTGAGTTTTCATTGTTGCCTTGAGCTAAAGTGCTGGATAATTTGTGACATTTGTGATAGTTGACAAATGCATACAGTTCACTGCTTCGATTCATATTTGTGCGCCAAAAAAAAAAAAAAAATCCACCCCCCACCCCAGTTTGGTTAGATTCTTCAGATAAAATCATTTGTGGCATTCAAACCTAAACATATGCGAACATCACATCGAAGGAAAAATAATTGTCAGCTAAATTACTGGTATTTATTTCCCAATTGGTCAACAACACCCACCATGATGAAGGCTAACACGTGTTTCCTCTGCCACATGAAGTCACCCAACTTCATCTTTTTACATTGCTGTGTAACACTCTTGGAGGAAAAGTGCTATCAGCCCTCTTCCTCATACCTCCCCATGATTGGTTACTGTTTCTCTGACTGACATGGGAGATGGAGTATGCCCCTCCCATCAAGATAGCACAACTCATTTTACTAAATCTCTCTTGGAAATAGATTTAACAACACAATGAAAAGGCATCCAAGTCGAGCTCCTTAATAGCGGAAGATTGAAAGCCTCATAGCTGCATATTACTCATGTACTAATTGTTTTCATTCATGATATTTGACTTGAAGTTTAACAAAAACTGGCTTTGTTGCTTAAAATCGACAAATAAAACCAATCTGGTGAGTGTGTGATATCATTGCTTGCTAATCTGCTAGGCTTTAGGACACATGTCAAGCAGTGTAACCCCAAGATTAGCTAGCTAGGTGAGGAATAAACAATCCGTGCTGTGCTGTTTTAGGAAAACAATCAACGACAGGCTGGGCTGATGAACTGCACCAAACTGCAGCATGGCAACCATTACAATGTTTTATTTATTAACAAATGACTTGGTGTAATTTTTATCTGTTTATTGTTACGTTTAACAGTTATTCCACAAAATCGGGTCGTACATGAGCGGATAGCCAGCGAGGTGCGTAGCACCGAGATTGAGTAGTTTAAATCCACATTCACTGGCTTTTGAGAAACAGATTATTATTATTATTATTATTATTATTATTATTATTATTATTATTTTGCAAATTTGATAAATAAAAACTTTATACAAACTGTCTGACAACATCATTTCTGCTAAGAATGTAAACAAACCGGCAAAATGACAGGAGCAATTTGTGAAAAAAAATGCTATAATAATAATAATAATAATAATAATAATAATAATAATAATAATAATAATAATTGAAAAAAGATATGTTTTTACCATCAAATACTTTCATTCCATATTTTGTTGCTTTTTTATTTTTATTTTTTGGGGTTTTGTTTTCAAGTAATTTCTATTTCATCCTCAGTTGGTTCAGCAATACGCTCCGCCATTTTGTTTTTCTCTACTCACAGTATATGAGCTGATATCCTAGTCACAGAGTAGCCAATCAGAGCGTTCGATGGCTCATATCCAGTGAATGTGGATAGAAAAATTAATGATATCAGTGACATAAAAGCAGCTATGAGTAGCCATTCCTTCACTAGAGGGTTTTTTTTCCTCTTTTTTTGAGGTTAATAAGCAAAAAAACAAAAAACGCAGCTTGTCATGCGATTGAGAAATCATCAAGCATAACCTCCACTATCTTTTTGATTCAATAGAAGAAGAGAAAAAAAGGTTTTGGGTTATGACTTGTAGGATTTTCAGTTAATTCTTGTTGGATGTTTGACATTGTGAATACTCCGGTGGGATTAAGATCACATCTGGGCTAGATATCATAACCAGTGATGCTCTCAGGAGAAATAACAAGAACAAAAGCAAACAAGAAGCTATATTATAATATTTTTTTTTCCTGTGTGCAGTGTTTTCTTTCCTGGATCCTGTCTTTCTTGTCGTACCACTTTCACTCCGGTTTAAAATAAACCCTTTCTGGAAGCCTGTGATAACTTGGATGTGTTTGAAATAAAAATATATATATATATATAATCCGCAAACACAAAACATCTGGTTTTTCAATCCTTACAATTAAAAATACAGAGAAAATCCGACACTCCTTACGCTTGTACGATGCAGATGTTCTCTCCACTCAGCTTCCTTCAGCGTCTCGTACTACATTCGTGTGATTGGTTTTCCGTAGAAATGGATAAAACCAGTTTCAATCAATGGTGACTGAAGGCACATCTGTTGATGCAGATGTGAAGCAGACAATGTTCTCATAAACAATCACAAAAAAAAAACAACTTTGCAACAGATGAAATGAACTGTAGATAAATCTGTATCAGTCCCTTATCTGTGGCCGTCTGGTTTATGATGTCGTTCCAGCTCAGGGGACAAAATAAAACTTTGTATGATTGAAAATCATTCAATTATTTGAACAGGAAGCCATTTAATGAAAAACATGTCAATTATTTTCTTTTAAATGGATTGCCCTTTTTTTTTTTTAAACATCTCTATAAACAAGGTCACTGCCTCAGGACATGCTGTGGGTGTTTTTTAATTGTTTTTTTTTCTTCTCCTTGTCCCTTTTCCAATTTTAATTTTGCGATTAAGAATTACAGTCGTGAACCGATATTTAAAAACCATCTTTAATTAAATGCGTGCAAAATAGATTAGCTAAAATGAGCACCATTAATCAAGAAGTCTATTTTGCAAAGACTCATTGCTTTTATAATTAAGCATGTGGGATGGGTGAAGAAAGATTGCTAGCATATTTATTACACTAGCTGCATGTTATTAGCCAACAACATGTCATTTCTGTCATCCCGCAACAGGAAAACACATTTAGGGAAGGAAGTCGATTGAACGTGCTTTATCAGGGAAAAAAAAAAAAGTTGTGGCTTGATATCAATTTGTTCAAGAAATGTAGCTAAAATTGCTTAAATGTGATATTAAACATCATTAAAGCATTGGAATTCTTGAATGTACCCCAAAAAACCAAACAAACAAAAAACAAGCCTATTAAAACGAGCTTGTTCAGCCACATGTGCTAACTAGGTACACTGCCGTTTTGGAAATGATGCCATGGCAACATAAATTCACACATTGTCACATGACTACATCAGGATGTTCAGTACATGCCACTTAAAGGAGATACCATGAACCATGGCCTCACTTTTTTGTTTATAAATGCCTTGACACCTCAAGAATGGCACAGGAATAGTTTTAAGCATTAACAGTAAATGTAATATAGTAATTTTTACGATTAAAATGATTCATTATAGGTAGCGGTCTGAGTGAATGACCTTGACATCTGTGACATCACAGCAGGAAGTCTATCGGTCTCATCGCCATTTCCGCTACACTAAAACACAGAGCTGACTGCAACTCCGATCCTCCATTTTGAGCTAATTTATCGCCATGCCATGTAGATGTGTTGCTGGCGGGTGCAGCAACACAATAGAAGGTGGATTTACGTTGCATTCATGGCCCAAGAATGTTCAAACTACAAAGATTTGAACGTGTTTTGCGAGAAGTTCACGGGCACATTGGGCGCCTACGAAGTGGTCTCTCCTCTGCTCTGCACATTTTAGTGAAGACTCGTACGAGACCTCTGATCTGTTGAGGAGCGTTGGCTATAAGCCCGTATTGAAAGTGGGTGCAGTACCAACAATTAAAGGAAAAGAAAACTACAAGAAAAGGAAAGTTTTGTTTTTTTTTTAAGGAAAGTAAGTTCAGTTGCACCAGTTCTCCTGGAGTGTGAGCTGAGGCTTGTTGCTAAAACCCAGGATGGAATGGGACTGGCAGGCCCATTTCAAGCTATTTGGGGCCCTAGGCAAAGGGGGATCTGGGGCCCATAATTATCCCCCCCTCGACTAAAGGCCTTATGGCCGCCTACCCACTGAAGACTTAATAAATAAACATCACACATATTGTAATCATTCTTACGATTTTTACTTAATAAATTAACTCTTTACATTATTATAAATAATTATCAAACCCAATTAAACACAAGAATAGACAAAATACACACACACACACATATATAACTACCATTAACGTAAGCTAGCTACCAAATTTGCTTGTCGACCCGCTTGGTATTAATGAGTGTGTACATTCTCACTTACCAGTGTCTTGTTTTTTTTCTGTCTTCCTCTTCCCTTTTCTTCTTTCTCTTCTGGCTCCCTGAGGGGTAATTTCGCTTCATATTTGATTTTGTTTTGGTTTTTTTTGCCGCGGAGCTCTGCAACCACTTGACTGGACGGAGATGGGCATTGAGGGGTTGACAACAGACTATCATTGCACTTTTCGGCCAAAGCATGTAGGGAGGCGCTGTTGTGTATTAGGGGGCCCCCCTTGGAACTAGGGTATTTCAACAAGTGTCATTAGGCACTGCGCTGCCGCGCTCAAAAAGTTGTCATTGCTATTGAATACATAACCAGTCGTTCGGCAGCGGGGGCCCTTCGAGGGCTGGGGCCCTAGGCAATTGCCAAGTCTGCCTACCTTGTTGCAACGGGTCTGGGTACGGGACATATTATTGCTCATACAGTGACATCCCGTCCTGTCCTGTGTTTTAGTAATTCCCTGAGCCGAGCAGTAATGGCGGAGTACTCAGTGTGAAGAAAATGGAGAATGAGTGGAGCAGCCGTCTGATTTCTCCGCTGGATATGCTCGCCTCAGCAGTAATATCTCACTCTTACCGTATATGGAAGAAGTGAATGAATGGAGAACTGAACGAACAACTGAAAGTCAGATTGTTTCAAAACAATCGGCCACAAGGTCGGCCTTCAAGAAGCGAGAACACCGACGGGTAAGATGCGAGTCTCATTTAGATATGAAACAACAAAAACAACAACACTGTTTGTTTACCTGCGTTTAGATTAATCCATGTAACTTGTATTGTGTGTTTAAGTTACCGGTATAAGATTATTTAATTTGCTTCAGAATGTGATTGTCTCAGTTCATCTGATTATTTAATGAGCCTTTTACATTTTATCAGTGAAAATGCATGCATGTACATGTCTGCTGCATAAATTATAACACCCATCCTGTTTTAATCAGAGTCAACACACAATCAGTGAAGTCAAATCAGTCTTAGTTGAGCAAGTCGGTAACGCTATTTTTTACTCATCTCATCTCATTATCTGTAGCCGCTTTATCCTGTTCTACAGGGTCGCAGGCGAGCTGGAGCCTATCCCAGCTGACTACGGGCAAAAGGCGGGGTACACCCTGGACAAGTCGCCAGGTCATCACAGGGCTGACACATAGACACAGACAACCATTCACACTCACATTCACACCTACGGTCAATTTAGAGTCACCAGTTAACCTAACCTGCATGTCTTTGGACTGTGGGGGAAACCGGAGCACCCGGAGGAAACCCACGCGGACACGGGGAGAACATGCAAACTCCGCACAGAAAGGCCCTCGCCGGCCACGGGGCTCAAACCCGGACCTTCTTGCTGTGAGGCGACAGCGCTAACCACTACACCACCGTGCCACCATGCTATTTCTTACTTTCACCATCAATTTTTATTAATATGACTTTGGTCTATAGCTGTAAAAGGCATCGGCCTTAAAACCGGTTACCACTGTGACGTCACGCACTCGGGGCTGGCTGGCTCAGCGGGGCAGCGCCAATGACAACTTTGTGGTCGATTTTAACTCTCAAAAAATATATATATTTTTTTATTCCCATTTATGCAGCATACAAAAGTCAAGGATGGAGATACAGTCCACTCAGAAATGTATTTAAAATTAAAGGTTCTGTGTATCTCCTTTAATGACTTCATGAGTTAAAGTCAAGGATAAAGATGGATAAGGAACTTTCTGGAGCATTTAAAGAGTGTGTGACACCTGTGCCACTGTGGGTTCTTATATAAGTATAATCCAGGTATACGAGGATGAAACTCACTCCATGGTGTGCTGTTACAGGAAAATAATCAATGACAGAGTGGTGTGATGAATCAGAGGCAAGGTTTCCACCACAGTGTTAGATGTTTCACATGAAAGCACATCCTGGAGTTCTTATTATACTCCCACTCTGAAGGGGAGGGGAAGTACGGTACTGTTTTTACCTCTGTCTGTCCGTATTTCCATCCGTCCAAAACACCTTTTTTTCTCAGCAACCACAAATCATAGCCACTTGGTACCGAGCTTCAGCTTGGGGTTCTATACTGTGTTTACTGTTTTCAGGTCTGTCGCACATCAACTTCCTGTTTACCGACTGAATCTATTTATGAAACATATAACATCGATTTCCAAAATTTTCATCACATTTTCCTCAGTAACTACAAATCACAACTGCTTGATATTTGGTACCGAGCTTCAGCTTGGGGTTCTATACCGTGTATACCGTTTTCAGGTCTGTCCCACAGTGACTACGTTTACATGCACATCCAAATCGAGCTGCTGTCGGTAATCGAGCTGAAGGTCCCAGCAGGGTGCCAGAGAAATCCAATCCTACATGCACACAATGAAATCGGGCTATTGTGTGAGGTGCATTGTGCACCCGAGCCACAGGTGGCGCAACACGCCCCATCGTGTTGGTACGCTTCCGGTTGAAGAAGAGCTATTCAAGAGCGTAAACAAAGTTATCAGTTCCGTGTTCTCCATTGCGCGTTTTTCTCCCGTCCATGAATTTTAATATATTCAACTCCTTAAGCTGAATGAGCATGAACTCTGTCTCCTCATTGCTCCAGAAGTGCACGTTTCTGCTTGCCTGTGGCAGTGGGGGCGTGGTCAAGCGCCGGTCTGTGACAGGAGGGCGGAGCCAGGGAAGGTGAGTGGCAGAATCACTTCATCTGACGGTAATTAACCTGTGTTTGTGTGTCTTCCCAGTAACCGCGCCCTATTTAAGGAGGCAGAGGGAGAGCAGAGGGGACAGCTCATCCCGGGACTAGAACACAGTGCGCGCGTGTGTGTTTTTCTCTCAAGAATAAAAGTAGGCTGTTAAACTGAAAAGTCTGACAATAAAAAGCCTATTAGTACCAGAAGCTTTGTCCTGCCGTCCTCTGTGCTCCACCCACACTTCAGAGAGCTCTACATCGCCATTTTCTCTTCTTCGTTTGTTCCTCCTGACCTCTTCTGCTGCTCGCTACTACTGTTGTCATGCCGACCGAGGCTGTTGTGTTTCCTGCTTGTGGTCTCGTCACTCGTCACTTCCGGAAGTAGCTCGACAACTAGCTCGATAGGGTATACATGCACAAAATAGCTCGGCAGAAATCGCATAAACTAGGTCGTGTAGCTCGATTCCGAGAAATCAAGTTCGGTTCAATTTCAGCCGAATTAAGGTGTATACATGGCATTTTGAACTTCGATTTCAGTCGAGCAACGGCAGAAATTCGATTCTCTCTATGTGCATGTAAACGTAGTGAGTGACTTTCTGTTTACGGACTGAATGTATTTACGGAACATATAGGGTGGATTTTGACGCTGTTTCAAGAAGCAAAATACTATTTCAAGATGACTATGTGAAATCCCTGGGGAGAGACACGGCTCTTTACTTACTTGTTTCAGGGTTCATTATTTGTTGAAGTCAACATTCATCATAAGTGTCCTATTCCTTCGATTGCTTGCGTTCTGATATAAGCGAGACCGGGGGATACGTAAGTGAGCAGTAGCTCACAGTTGATCTTGTTATTCCTCTTAAACCAGAGCAATTTTCTCATGATTATAAGATATACACTATTTCCTGAAGAACACAATTTTTAGCCGTTTATAGTTACATTTAATAGTGCTCATGAAACAAGTCAAGCGACATTTCAACAGCTGTAAACACTCATTCCTTTCCCAGTCTCTCTCTCTCACTCATGAAGTTAATTAGATATAAATGTATAAAAATATTGGAAAATGAATTAATTTAATGATTCATTCATTCACCGTAAACACAATCACTACTTTCAGACACATCATCACTGTACATTTTTCCCCCCAGTGTTTATTTTGTGATTAAAGATTACATTCATAAAAATAATCAAGATATCTCCCAATCATCTTCATTAAAAGTGTGCAAAATAGATTAGATGAAAACGAGCACCATTAATCAACAAGTCTGTTTTGCAAAGACTCATTGGTTTAATAATTAGGCGTGACCTGAAAGTTATCCCAGAGCTCCGAGTTTGGAAGCAACAACCTGTAAATGAGAACTGAACCCAATTTAGATCCATGCATACAAACAAACTTATGACTCTTACTATGGAAATAAAAAAACAAACACTATGTACACTTATAACTTTAGCGAGAGTGCGTAAACAATGGCAGTGTTCTTGCACTTACACTATAACTGCCTTGAAAGAAAGTGTTGACAGCTGAGAAAAATGAGTGTGGAGACAAGAGGAAGGAGGACAAAGTGTTGGAGGAGGAAGGAGGAGTGTAATGGCATATCTGCTAAATGGGAGAGTGATGGAGCGATTGTGCGACTATGAAGGGGAGTCATTAATTAACTCTGCTAATCTGTTGTGAAGGTAAGCAGTTTGTGAGCTGTTGGATCAGGCAATGCACTTCACTTCACTTCACTTTCCTGTTCTCAAACAGCGCCGAATGGTCGATAAATTCAGAATGTAGAATGACCTTGATGCCATTGTGACCGTAACATCGTATTCATGTTGTCCCTAAAAGGTTCGACATAGAAACAAAGAGCAGAGGAGATTTTTTTTTTCATTTTGAAGGGTCAGAACCCTTACAAAAGCTTTTGAGCACTTTTGAGTATTGTAAATAAATAAATAAATAAATAAATAAATCGAAGAACAAATCTCCAAAAAAGCCGTATTTGAAACGAGATCAGTTTGTTGAAGGTGAATGCTTAATATGAAATTTTATTCTATCCACATTCACTGGATATGAGCAATTGTGTGCTCTGATTGGCTACTCTACTACTAGGATATCAGCTCATATACCGTGAGGAGAGAAAAACAAAATGGAGGCGTGTGTTGCTGAACCAACCGAGGGTGAAATAAAAACTCTACTCAAAAGCAAAACCCCCAAAATTAAAAAAAAAAAGCAACAAAATCTCATCTCATTATCTGTAGCCGCTTTATCCTGTTCTCCAGGGTCGCAGGCGAGCTGGAGCCTATCCCAGCTGACTACGGGCGAAAGGCGGGGTTCACCCTGGACAAGTCGCCAGGTCATCACAGGGCTGACACATAGACACAGACAACCATTCACACTCACATTCACACCTACGCTCAATTTAGAGTCACCAGTTAACCTAACCTGCATGTCTTTGGACTGTGGGGGAAACCGGAGCACCCGGAGGAAACCCACGCGGACACGGGGAGAACATGCAAACTCTGCACAGAAAGGCCCTCGCCGGCCCCGGGGCTCGAACCCGGACCTTCTTGCTGTGAGGCGACAGTGCTAACCACTACACCACCGTGCCGCCTAAGCAACAAAATATGGAATGAAATTATTTGATAGTAAGAACGTATCTTTTTTATTTTAAATTTCTCAAGAATTGTTTTTATCGCATTTTCCACAAATTGCTCCTGTCATTTCAATGGTTTGTTTACATTCTAAGCGGAAATGATTTTGTCGGGCGTTTTGTATAAAGTTTTTATTTATCAGATTTGCAAAAAAATAAAAATGCTCCGTTTCTCAAAATCCAGTGAATGTGGATAGAATAAAACAGTTATTCCACTCAATCTCAGTGCCACGCGCCTCATCAGCTATCAGCTCATGTACGACTTGATTTTGTGGAATAACTTTTTTTATATATAAAATGCATGCTCGTGTGGAAATCTTCTCCTGCTCTCAAAGTTGAAAAAAAAATTACACTCTTAAACACATAATGAAATGATGTTAGTTAAGTTAAAGTTAAAGTCCTTCCCACGCCTAACAGTACCTGGTATTCCTAGGCAGTCTCCCACTCAAGTACTAACCAGGCCCAACTCTGTATGGTGGCGCATCAGGCGGCGCCGATCTCCGTTTCCATAGCCCTCGGCCTCTCGCCTATTACATAGCTAGGGTTACAGTGGGGGGCTAGTCCTCTGGTAACCACGAGAGTTTAACTCCCCATGCACATCTGTATTGCAGCGTGCCTTGCCAGATGGTAGTAGGTACCATTTTTATGATGGTCTTTGGTATGACCCGACCGTGAATAGAACTCACGATCTCCCGATCGAGAGGCAGACACGCTACCACTAGGCCACTAATGAAATGATGTACTAATGAGAAACCAAGCTTGCCAACCTAATTAAGGTTCCTTTAATAATGCTAGACATTGCATCAACAAGCAAACAAAATTTGCCTGGGCAACTTTAACATTTTGTGTCTCGACATTAAATGTGATATTTTATTCATTTATTAATTGACAGTCATAGACAGGGACCAATGGTGTCCACGTGCTTTCATTCACCATCACTGTTTCCATTACGACTACACAACGGGAGCATTGCTTGTCTGCCCTACACCCGTCTGATTTAGTGACACCTCCACAGTAAATATAGATTAACAGAACGAATATTTGTAAGGCAGCTCAAGGAGCAGCAGGAGATAAGTCTATTCAGAAGACGTCAGCTTTGGACACGTTGAAAGCCGTAAAACTGGACATTAATCGGCTTTCGGTGTAGTGTGGCGGATTACGCCGTGCCAGTCATTAAAATGTATCCTGATGCTCGGTAAATACTCACAAAAAAAAAGGACTTCATGATTATATTTCAAATTGAGCTGGACATTTCTGGATAGTTTCACAGCTTGGCTTGAATTTCCCTGGAGCTCTCTGTTGGCAAGAGGACATCAGCTCGGGTGTGTGTTGTAACATGTCTGGCCTGGATTAGAGATGTGCAATGTTATGGATGTGAGTAAAGTGTGATGTCACTAATGGCAGGTCGCCATTCATGTGACTCATGGAGTGTCACGATTCACAATGTCATTCGAAAGCAGACGTGACTGAGATGTCCAGTATTGATAAAGTTCTGGTGCTAATCACAATCATGGTATTTAACTCGATAAGGAATAATACACTCTGCGTCATGCTCTTCCAGGAAAATAATTAACGATGTGGTGGTTACTGTGACCACTCCCATAACAGCGTGTCCCAGAGTCTTTTTATTCCTCGTATACCGTACAGAAAAATTTGCATTCAGTAAAATATTTATCGTTTATTCAACAACTTAGTCAAACTTTTTATCCGTTTATAGTTGCATATATTTTGGAATGACCATGAAACAAGATAGTTTTAATATTTATAGAAGGAATTTACGCTTGACGGTTTCTCGGTGACATGACAAGCGATGCTGTTTGGGGTAAATATAAATGGATAAAAATACTGCATGTTTTTTTCATAAAATTACTCATCAACAGCCAATTACTGTGGTTTAGTTTTGAAATATTCACAAGTTTTTATTTTAATTTAGTCTTTCAGTTTTTTTTATTTCAGATGAATTTTAGTTAGTTTTACAAGTGCATAAGTAGTTTTATTTTTAGTTTTACTTTGAGGGATTGACTCGTTGTAGTTTAGTTTTTGTTCAGTTTTAGTTTTTTTCAGTGAACCCCTTCTTCTTCTTCTTCTTCTTTGGAGTTTCATGACCAGTGTTGGACATAACAGCAGTGTTTCTGCAGTAAGGAGTAATGCTCATGATTCCATTTTAAATTGCGCTGAATGCGTAGCAGGTCAGACAAATGCTGTGTTCACACTTATACCGGTATGAAAGTGGTATAACTGTATCGATACAAAGTATACCGGTACAGTTTAGTGCAGGGGTGTCCAAACTGATCCATAAAGGGCCGTGTGGCTGCAGGTTTTCATTCCAGCCATGCAGCAGCACACCTGATTTGGCTTATTCAATCAACTGACACACCCACCCTTTAATCAAGGGTGGGTGTGGCTGCAAGTATTTGACTGTGTGAAGACAGTTCAGTTGATTGAATGAGCCAAGTCAGGTGTGCTGCTGCATGGCTGGAATGAAAACCTGCAGCCACACGGCCCTTTATGGATCAGTTTGGACACCCCTGCTTTAGTGCATCTGTCCACACTAGTGAGAAATGTTTGCGGTTTTCTTTCACGGAAGTTGAAATGAGCGTGCGCGAAATGTTTCCGTGGTTACCGAGTAACTTCCTTCCGAGAATATGGCGGATGAAACAACGTGTGTGTGCTTTTTGTTGTCAATCTACAGTCTGTATTTCTGGTGGCCATTTATTCAGTCGAATCGTATAAAACGCGCGAGGCAGTTGAGAAAGAAACAAAGAAAACAAATCTCCCTTTCTCCCTCTTCCCTTCTCTTCCCCTCCCTTTCTCTCCCTTTTCCCCTCTTCCTCCTTTCTTCCTCCTTCTTTCCCCCTCCCTCCCTCCCTCCCTCCCTTTCTTTGCTCCATGTAGCTCCACGGTCGTTTTGAGCCATTTTGACGTTTTATTTACAGCTGGAAAGCACATGAGTATTGTATTGTATGAATAACCCGGAAGACGTAGGAATGGTTCTTTGCGCATACGCATTATATTTGTATCGATACAGAGCCGCTTCATCTTTCCATGCTACAGCGAAGCGCTACAGTACCGATACTGTACCGGTACGAAACCCATACATTTGTGGGTTTCGTACCGATACAGTTATACCGCTACAGTACCGGTATAGAGGATGTGCAGTCATGTGACCCGCACGTGTGTACTCCACCCACTCCGGCATATTGGACGGCATCAGGATAGTTTACCTTGCGTGAGCGTAATGGATCCAGGCAGTAATCCCCAAGAAAATTTGGAAAATACCCCATCTACATCACGCGATTACTTGTCTAAGTTTGTTCAGCATCTTGAAGGTGACGTGAGGCAGCGTTACGTGGAAAAGTGTTCCAGGTTGGGGATTGCAGATCCGTACAACTTGCCGCAATCCTTGTTCAGGGAAATTCGGAGCTGCGGTGCCGGCGATTTGCCCGATCTGGCCTACCACGACATTTACAATTTTCTCGTTAATTGTGAATCGTGTTACACTGGCAAAGCCCTCAAAGCTTACAAGAGCCTGGAAGCTTATAAATATTTTGTTGCGGGATGGGTATCCCAACTATACCTCTGGAAGGTACGGAAGAAGAATGTCTACTTGATAACCTCATGGGTAAATGGCATTAAGACGTTTATCATAAAGAGACTATGCAGGACGTTTTATCTTAAGAATGTTTGAAATTTAAACTTGGTTCCAGATAATGACAGGGTTGTAAATATGTATGTTTTTGTCTGAAAAACAGTAAATCAAAAAGCTGCGCACATTTGCGCAGCTTCCGCGAAAACGTGGGTAGCTTTCTGATTTATTGTTTTCTTCTCATACTTCCTATTTTTCATGGACTGTAAGGCATTTGCTTATTTAGTAATTTTAATATAGAATTTACTCTGATGAAATTATTCAGACACTCCAACGCCCCCCCTAAAAAAAAAAAAAATCGGGTCTGCGCAGTGATTCAGACGTGGAAAAGGCGCATCTGCCGTTTGCATCCCTGTTTAAACTCGTAGGTTAACCGACTTTAACCGGCTAATGAGGCTCGGTGGTCGGTCAAGATTTTTTTTAGTTTTCGCCATCCCTGCTATGGATTGGCCTTTCGAAGGCATATATGAGCCAAAAAGATAAAACATTGTCATAGACTAGGCCAGGGTAGTAGGGCTAGGCATAGCCATTTTAAACGTTAGAGACTGTCTAGTTTCTAAGTATGTAGTTATCATTCAATCCGAAAATCAACTTAACAAATGTACTAGGAGTATTGAATTAGAACATTACACCTACTTGATATGAAGTGTTCACTACAAATTCGGCTGGTAGAACTGGGGTTCCAGTTTTCTCTTCGCACAGCGGACACCCATTTTGCGCGTCTCTCCTCGGGAATCTATAAAACGACAGGCCCTCCTTTTGGCCCTGTCTATTAGTACAACCAAATGCTGAACAAGATATAACCATTCTCGAAAGATCTACTCCCACACACTTGATAATTAGAACGGGTTCGTCTAAGTTCTATGCGCGACCTTGCCGTCCAAAATGACGGATAATGAATATCACGTGACCTCGTGACGTCACGTGCACGCTCTCTATAGTTGCTAGTGTGGACAGGTGTTGCGGTACGAAAGTAGTTTCGTATCGGTACAAAATCCCTAGTGTGGACAGGATAATAGAGATGGAGGATGAGTTTGTGGAAAATAAATTTGCTTTTCAAAGTTGGAAACACTGCCGTTATTTTGAATTTGTGACGACCAGAGATGCAAAGAACATCGTCATCCGTTGTAAACTCTGTCAGTCGAGCAACAAAATGCTTTCAACTGCGAAAAATAGCTACATCGAGTTTATTGAAGCATCTCATGTGGCAACATAGAAATGTGGAAAAAACAAAACAAACAAAAAAACAGGCGCTGATAGAGATGTGTGCACTCTGGCTAAAAAACAACTGGACTTCAGAACAGAAAATGGTGGTGGAGAGAAGCGAAGTGGAAAGGATGTGAATAAACTCGTCGTAGAAAAGATGCGATCTGTTTGCACTGTTGACTCGCCCACATTCCGACGCATTGCAGAGCAACGCTAGGCTGTGACAGAGAACGACATTTGCTGACGACCTCGAGAGCGAGTATGTGCTGATGGAATCTAATTTGAAGGCCACACCCAGACAGGTTAACTTTGTGTCCACCGCAGCAGACATTTGAACAGCGAACAACAAAAGCTTTCACTTTTCAGGAGTGGGGTAGCAAAAGTAATGGAACAAATAAGGGAACAAATTATTTTTGATACGAAGTAATTTGATTACTTTTTAAAGACAGTAATTTATAAAAGTAACTAATTATTCTTCCTGAGTAACTCATCCAACACTGTTCACGATAGCCAGCATTGCATTACTGCCACCCTCTGGAACTAAATCTGTTACTGGCAGAGAAACAAAAACTGATTTTACCTGCAGTTCTATTTCTTTTTTCCCTTTTTTTTAGCTGTCTTTTTAAAATTCTTTTTTCATGGCTAGTCTTAGTTTAGTTTCAGTAACCCTGCTATGGTAGAAGAGGAAAATGAGTTTAGAAGAAAATCAAATTTGAGCTGGCAACAGTAACATTATCACTGATTATTTTCCTGTAGCTGTGTGTTTTTTATTGCTTAGTTGTTCTAATCTGAAGCCATTTACCTCAAAACATACTTCCTTCATTTCTAATTGTCTACCTTAATTCAGTTTAAAAAGTACATTACACTCTCTCTCGGCATGTTATCAGATCTTCAGCATCTCGAACTAAAGGTACTGAAGTATTTACACCCCAAAAACATATAGGAGTGGGTCTCCCAAAAGCATCGTAGCAGAAAGATCATTGTTAAATGGTAACATGAGCATCACAATGAACACTCTCTCTCCTAGTTAAGATGCTCTTAGCGTTAAGAGGCTTTTGGGAAACCCACCCCAGTCTAGTAACTTTTGGCATCTCATTTCATTTCTGTGCTGGGTGGCACAGTGGTGTAGTGGTTAGCATGGTCACCTCACAGCTAGAAGGTTCCGGGTTCGAGCCCAGTGGCCGAAGGGGGCCTTTCTGTGTGGCGTTTGCATGTTCTCCCCATGTCTGTGTGGGTTTCCTCCAGGCGCTCCAGTTTCCCTCACAGTCCAAAGGCATGCAGGTTAGGATACTTGGTGGCTCTAAATTGACCAGAGGTGTGAATGGTTGTTTCCCAAGCCCAGAAATGGGAGGGTTGTAGCAGGAAGGGCATCTGGTGTAAAACAATACTCCAAGTAAAATGATATGTGGCTCAATAGGGTCCACATAGACCCTGACCTGGGAACAGTGCTGGACTAAGGAGAAGAAGAAGACGATGATGATGATGATGAAGATGATGATTGTATTTCTGTGCTCGATAAAGGGGAGGGGAAAAAAGCCTCTGTATCTTGTTGAGAGAAAAAAAAAAGTGTTCATCTTAAATAAAGCATGGCGCATCTCTGAGATCGAGAGCCCGTCTGCTCGCCTGTCTCAGTGACTCAGTTCCTTCAGGACTCCAGACAGCTTGAGGATAGAAGGTGCCATTCGGCACCAAAACCCACCCATGTACATGTCAGGATGTTGGAGTATTTGTCAATTGCAGCTGTGCTTTCAAAACTATAAACCCTGCCAAACTCTGATAAACCCCTCAGATCTGGCTGGAGAGAAGTCTCCCTGCAGATTCAGAGACATTCCGGGACACAGACGCTGTCTGAGCCTGGGATTGGAGAAATCTCTTTCTGCAAAACATCGCTTTAAATGTCAGACAGTCTGGGAAAGCCTGCTGGATGTCGCTGTAGCTGGGTTCTTGAAAAACGTGGTTTTGAACATTGTTTGAACAATGTACAAGTATTTTGATTGACCTGATAAAATGGTCAGTCGATGAAATTGTCTTTTAAATGCTAACTCACTCACTTTGTGTGCGTTCCTCATGTGCTGAATGTCACGCTTTGATCGAGCTGTTATTTACGTGCTACAGTTAATCAGAAGCTTATTCCGGTCAGTTTGTAAACAGTATACAGTTAATACCAGCTGTTATGTGCATTATATTGTATATGCAACTTCAGGAGAGAAGGAAGTCGTAGTTTGTGAATGCTAATCGAAAATATGGGAACATTTAGCCGACAGAACAAAAGTTTGAATAAATCAGAGAAGTTTTTTTCCACACCATTACAGTAGATTGTTAGCATGAAGAGTGATCAGTCGGGTTAAGTCAGGTTTTAAAGACTGATATGGATGATGCTTATGATCTAACTTGCTACTTGTTTTAGCTATTTTGTTGATTAACTATGTAATCAAGTTCTAATTAAATCAATACGTAGTAGTAACGATCATAGGAATAAAAGGTAATAAAAACTCCTCGCTTTCAGACAGTCAAAGTGTCTTTTTAATGGAATTCTAATGAAATGTTTCCATGTAAAGTTTCACTTTTGGGCGTAACCAGACTTGTGAGATTGTTCTGTTTTTTTTTCCATTTACGGAATTCAAACACAGAGAAATAAATAACCAAGAAAGCAAAGCAGTCTGTTTTCAACTTAGTGCCGTATCCTGAAGCCCAATGGCTAAAGATTAGCAAAAGCACCACCTGGTCATTTCCCACTCGGGGCCAGTTTGTGATCCTGTGTCTCCTGAAGCCTCAGGGTTCGGAGTGTTATGAGATGCTTTTCTGCTCACCACGGCTGTAAACAGTGTTGCCAGTTTAGTAACTTTGTCACGAGACTTGGCGACTTTTTGACCTTCCTGAAAAATCATATCTCATGACTAACAACAAATTTGGTAACTTCTTGCAACTTTAGCAACCTCCATTCTTATTGTCAAGCAACAGCAAAAATCACCTGTCAGAGTGTGCGGGCACTTATGGACGCAGTTGCAGGGGAGAGTGGGTGCATCGCAAACTGGTGAACAAATCCAAATCGTGACGCGAGAATCAGAGTCAGGTTCATGTCAAGGGTCGGTCAATGTGCAAACGGGATGTCAAAGATGAACAACACTTAAATACATCGTGATGCTTTCTCCTTCAGTCACTTAGGAAGTGACTGTAGCTTTCAGCCAGGAGATGATGTCATCAGGTGGTGTCCAACTTTCATTGGGCATTTCAATCCTAAACCACAACACTCTCCAGTTCACGGGTTGGTAGTGATGGCCAGTCACTACCCAACTTCTCTTGGCCCCCAGTTTAACTCCTCCCTCCTATTCCAAAGCCAACAAGAGGCTCTCTCCTCTGCCTCCCCCAACCTATCTTCCTCTCCTTTTCTACTATTCCCAAAACTGTGAGCATGCTCCACACAGACTGTGCCGGGAAACCCCTGCATCCAATCTCAACTGGGAATAGCCAGGTCTGCCATCCTTTGTCCCTACATTGCTGGACCAGGTCCTGATACTTGGTGGCTTTATGCTCTGAGGCCTCGATGTATCCATCTTCCCACGGGACTGTCAGTTCAATCAGGATGATCTTCTTGGCTTCTTCAGACCATATGACCATGTCAGGCCTCATGGTGGTTTGAATGACCTGGGGAGTGTAGTTTCCTTCCCAGATCCACCCTCATCTCCCACAATGGTGCTGTCTGCAGGAGACTCTTCTTGACCTCAGTGTTGGATAATAAATGTAGTGAGGGTCAGTACGATACTTCACAAAGTGCATGTGTGTGTGTGTGTGTGTGCAGTCCTTAAATAGGAAGAGCTGATTGCACGGAACAGGTGTGGAACAGGTGTGCTCCCAGTCAATACTTAGGAGAGGGAGGGCGCTGTGACATTTGGGAGTTGTAGTCCATGGCGGCCATGTTTGAAGGCTGCCGCAAACTTGTGCAGCCACTGACATCACCTTCCTCTGATTTGTGGAAGGATGCAATCTAGCGACTTTTAACAAGATTTCAACGAGCCAATAGTGACTTTTGGTGAGTCTTTTTGGCATCACTGTACATGGCATGCAAACTAGACATTTTTACGTATTGTGTGACATCATCACACAATCTAGTGACTTTGCTGCATTTCAGAGAGACAATACCGACTTCTGGTGAGTTTTTTTTTTTGCCAATGCTGTATGTGACATGCAAATAAGATGTTATTACGGATTGTGTGACATCATGCAATCTAACGACTTTTAGCGACATTTCAGAGAGTCAATACTTTTGTTGAAATTTATTTGCCAATGCTGTACATGACATTAAATTTAGGCATGGCTCAGTTTTATGTGACATCATCATACAATCTAGTGACTTTTAATGACATTTCAGGGTAGGTGGGCAATGGTCTGTAGATTACCTGATTAAATTTTGGGGGTAATCAGGTCAAGGTGAAGGTCAAGGTCACCAGAAAGGTCAACCTTTCGGTCAAAATAACATATTTTCCATTATAACTCATAAACAGTTGCTGATAGACAAATCTTTACTGTTATGAGCATATAGGAACTCCCATATGACCTTTCATTTGGCACCATGATCTTTGACCTTGAGTGACTTTGAAAGGTCAAATTCAAGGTCATGGATTTTCAGAGGGCTATAAGTTGAAAATGGTTGATGGTAGACATATATTTACCATCATCAACTTATAAGAAGTGCCATATGGGCTTTCATTTGGCACCATGACCTTGAATGACTTTGAAATGTCAAATTCAAGGCCACGGATTTTCATAGAGAGAGTCTGTTAGGTCCCTACTCCTGAAGCAATGGCCAGCAAGCCCAAGCCTCCGCCATGCGATCTTGTCGGTTAGTCTTGGGAGGGGACCATAGACCTCGCAGTTTGGCATGTGGCTCTGCTAACTGATGTTAAGCGCTATTCTGCGCATCCGAGTGTAGCATCTATCGAGTGACTTTGCTGCCGTCGCTGTCAGCGTCCAACACTCCGACCCATAGAGAAGAACAGATTCCACTGTTGCCACAAAGAGCCTGCGTTTAAGACCGTCAGATATGTGGGACTTCCAGACTTTCGACATTGAGTTGAGTGCCTGCCAGGCGAGGGCCTTGCGAATCTTGATATCACAGTCGTTAGAATTGACCCACGATCCCAAGTATTTAAAGTCGTCAACCACTTCGAGTGGTTTCCCATTGTTGGAAGTGAGGGAGGCTTGAGAAGGTAGGTTGCATGACATCAGTTTGGTCTTCCTGTCGTTAAGGGCCAGGCCAATTCGGCCGCATTCTTTCTCAACGCTTTCTAGTAGCTCCTGGGCTTGGACAGCCTCTCCCTTGATCCTGTGGGAGCCGCATCATGGTCACCGGTCCCGAGGGCGCCCCCCCAACAACCTTTATTGACACCCTTAAGAGGGATGTGGGCGCCCTCGATCCACTAGAACTAGCATCATGCATGGCGGATCGGGATAACTGGGCCTCCATGCATGCAGCTCGGCTGAGGCCGCCATGAATGAAATGAATGAATGATTTTCATAGGACTATAACCTGACAGCTGCTGATTGAGAAATATTACCATTATCAACATATAGGTATAGAAAAAAGTGCTGCCAGGAGAGGTTTGTTTTGTCTGGCAACACGTGTTTTTTTTTTTTTTTGCCAACATGAGATGGGACCTATGAAAATTAGGTGTCGTTGAATATTGTGGGATGTCACACAATCTACTGACATTTAGCAACATTTCAGAGAACCAATAGTGACTTCTGGGGAGATTTTTCACAACGCTCTCCATGCAAATTAGATGTGGTTCCATATTCAGTGACATCATCACACAACCGAGTGACTTTTAGCGATATTTCAGAGAGCCAATACCAACTTCTAGTTAGATTTTTATTTTTATTTTTTGGCAACACTGTCTATAAAATGGTTATTTAAGTTCCCATCGCCTTCCTGTCAGGTGGAACCAGTCTGGTCATTCTCTTCTCACCTCCTCATCAGCAATGAGATGTTTTTTGTTTGTTTTTCACACCAGTAGGTGTAAACTCTAGAGACTGTTCCATGTGAAAATCCCAGCAGATCAACAGTTCCTGAAATACTCTAACTGGCACCGCCAACCGTTCTGCAATCAAAACCAGCAACTTCATTCTGTGGTTGGTTGAAGAGAGCAACTGGACTTGCTTGAAGATTCTTGAAAAGGTTTCGCCTCTCATCCTAAAGGCTTCCTCAGTTCTGTCTGACTAATAGGGAGTATCCAGTATTTATCCTCTCATGGATCATCATAGAATCCGAATCACAATGCTGATGGCTGCATTGTAGGTGGCTGATAAAAGATGTCATAGACACCCACCTCTGTTCAATGATGGTCGTTCCAGGTTGACAAAAATGAACGATCCTCTATGAGAGGCCTTCCAGAAAACTGGCAGACATCTTAGCCAGAGAGGATCATTCATTTTTGTCAACCTGGAACTACCATCATTGAATAGAGGTGGGTGTCTATAGCCCTATTCGCATGGGATTAGTATTACCTGTGAACCTCTGGCGATTTGTAATAATTTCAGAGAATGTCTGAGATGTTAGTCCCGTGCGAATGCGCCATGTCTGTAATTTGTAAAGTAATAATTCCGCCGGGGTGGCACGGTGGTGTAGTGGTTAGCGCTGTCGCCTCACAGCAAGAAGGTCTGGGTTCGAGCCCCGTGGCCTGCAAGGGCCTTTCTGTGTGGAGTTTGCATGTTCTCCCCGTGTCCGTGTGGGTTTCCTCCGGGTGCTCCGGTTTCCCCCACAGTCCAAAGACATGCAGGTTAGGTTAACTGGTGACTCTAAATTGACCGTAGGTGTGAATGTGAGTGTGAATGGTTGTCTGTGTCTATGTGTCAGCCCTGTGATGACCTGGCGACTTGTCCAGGGTGTACCCCGCCTTTCGCCCGTAGTCAGCTGGGATAGGCTCCAGCTTGCCTGCGACCCTGTAGAAGGATAAAGCGGCTAGAGATAATGAGATGAGATAATTCCGCCTCAAATTACCCACTATATTTTGTCAAACACAGACGTCCAGTGACAATACTAATCCCGTGCGAATACGCATGTCCGTGTTTGTTATTGTAATTGCGCGTGTTTTATATCTTTTCCGGGTACTGTGAGTAGGCTAATGGAGGCTACGGTTGAAATTTTCATGAGTACTGTTTTAGGGGCAAGTGGTAGTCGTGCCTCATACCACACTACATGGAATCCGCTTCCCAAAAACAGCAAGAAATCCAAGAGGAGAGCTCGGAGATTTTTGACCTGGATGACTTGTGTGGCTGCTTTCGGTAAGGAACATCTTTAATATTTCATAGCTATAGCCAGGCCATATCCTCCATGGACTAGGGATGGCGAAAACTCAAAAAAATCTTGACCGACCACCGAGACTCATTAGCCGGTTAAAGTCGGTTAACCTATGAGTTTAAACAGGGGTGCAAACGGCGCGCCTTTTTCACGGCTCGTGCAGATCCGATTTTTTTTTTGGGGGGGGGGCGTTGGAGTGTCTGAATAATTTCATCAGAGTAAATTCTGTATTAAAATTACTACATAAGCAAATGCTGTTACAGTCCATGAAAAAGCTGTGAAAAAAGTCGGCATCTGCGCCTTTAGTTTGTGTGGAGAGATCTGATCTGCAATAACATGCATTGTTGGCTACAGACCGAAATATACTTTCAGAATGCACTGGCCAAGGCAGGACTAAACTCCATGTGCCTACTAATAATAATTAAAAAAAAAAAAACAGAATAGTAATTTGGGCGGCACGGTGGTGTAGTGGTTAGCGCTGTCGCCTCACAGCAAGAAGGTCCGGGTTCGAGCCCCGGGGCCGGCGAGGGCCTTTCTGTGTGGAGTTTGCATGTTCTCCCCGTGTCCGCGTGGGTTTCCTCCGGGTGCTCCGGTTTCCCCCACAGTCCAAAGACATGCAGGTTAGGTTAACTGGTGACTCTAAATTGAGCGTAGGTGTGAATGTGAGTGTGAATGGTTGTCTGTGTCTATGTGTCAGCCCTGTGATGACCTGGCGACTTGTCCAGGGTGTACCCCGCCTTTCGCCCGTAGTCAGCTGGGATAGGCTCCAGCTTGCCTGCGACCCTGTAGAAGGATAAAGCGGCTAGAGATAATGAGATGAGATGAGAATAGTAATTTGTCAGCTAAAAAGCCTGTGTCTACACTTTTTTCTTTCGCCGAGTGGCAGCAGGAGGGTGGGACATGACTGAATGGGTGTTTCTGATTTGTCAGCTGTCTTTAACTGTGGCGGGAGGGCGGGACATGACTGAATGGGTGTTTCTGAAGTACAGGATGTTACGACATATCCGGTCGTGATGTCTGTAAATTGAGTAAATTACGGACTTTGCTTATCCCGTGTGAATGCAAAGGATTTAACACAGAGGTTGGGTGGGAATTTACAAATTACTATAGGCTCACAGGTAATACTAATCCCGTGCGAATAGGGCTTATGACATCTTTTATCAGCCACCTACAATGCAGCCATCAGCATTCTGATTCGGATTCTATGATGATCCATGAGAGGATAAATACTGGATACTCCCTATTAGTCAGACAGAACTGAGGAAGCCTTTAGGATGAGAGGCGAAACGTTTTCAAGAATCTTCAAGCAAGTCCAGTTGCTCTCTTCAACCAACCACAGATTACTGTGTACCTGGATGACTGAGATTCGTCACAGCAACTTCATTGAGATTTTTAATTTGTTCTGATGTTTGATGTGAACATTAACCAAAGCTCTTGATCTGTCTCGACATGATGATCTACAGCATTGTCCTGCCGCCATGTGATTGGTCAATTGGATAGTCACATGACTCAGCAGGTGATCAGGAATAGATTTCACAGTCAACTGTTTCGGATTTTCAGCCCAACATTCAGCACAACAATAACTTTATTTGTTAAACGATGGGCTGTTAGAGGAATTCTTTCATATCATCTGTTGATATATTACCAGATAACTGAGAGCATTTAGCCATATGGCGTGGCTCTGTGGTGTAGCGACACCTCCGCCTGAGACACGAAGCAGTTGGAGAGCTGCGAGCGCCATGCAGATGATCGCTGGCCAAAGTTCACCGCATTGCAACAGATGAGTCACTCATTACAGTTAACGAGCTTTTATTAACAACACACACACACGCACACACTCCGAGCTGCTTCTTCATCTCAGTAAATATCACTGCGCTTGAAGATTTTATTTGAAAGTGGGTTTTTTTTTAATCAAACGACTGTAGGACGAATTATATGTACAATATAATGACTAAATAATGTACTGTATACATTCAGAATGTGTAATAATCTTAATATTCTTCAGCCAGTATACATTATACACACTGTTAAAATTATTTATAGCAAGGTATTACACTACTTTGTTAACAGTGCATCATATGTAGTGTCTATGACACATTATTACACAATATGGGAATAAATTCAGCTTCACACAGTCACTGAGTTTATATACAGTGCATTTTATGTACGAGAGCTGGTTATTGACTGACATATGGGATTATAACACCTTTATAGTACCATTATGACACCTTTATAGTACCATTATAACACCTTTATAGTCCAATTATAGCACCTTAGGCACAGTGTTTATGTAAGCTGTATTTGTCATCCCTTAAGTACAGTAAACAAAATCGTTTCTCGTAACAATTTCTACGAAGGCCATAAATTTGGTGACTTTTGGATTCATTCATAACATTATAATGTATTCATAAAGCATTATATACTGTACATTATTAACATTTTTATGAATGAAAAGGCATTACAGTTTATCCTGCTGCTGCAGTTAATAACTGTTAAAATAATGCATCGTAAGTGGTGTTTATAATGTATTATTTGACCATTATATAGTATAATGCACTCTATAAAAATGGTGCTTGGTGAGATTTAACAGTTATTCCACGAAACCGAGTCGTGCATGAGCTGATAGGCGACGAGGCGCGTAGCACCGAGTTCTCTATAATCCATGTACGATGAGATTGAGTGGAATAACTTTTTTATTCTATCCACGTTCACTGGATTTTGAGGAACAGAGAATTTTTATTCTTTGCAAATTCGATAAATAAAAACTTTATACAAAACATCCGACAAAATCATTTCCGCTTAGAATGTAAACAAACCAGTGAAATGACAGAAGTAATTTGTGAAAAATGCGATAATAATAATAATTCTTAAAAAAAAAAGTTCTTCCCATCAAATTCTTTCATTCCATATTTTGTTGTTGTGTGTGGGGGTTTTATTTATTTATTTTTTTATTTTGGGGGGTTTTGTTTTCAAGTGGAGTTTTTATTTCGTCCTCAGTTGGTTCAGCGACATGCGCTGCCATTTTGTTTTTCTCTATTCATGGCATATGAGCTGATATCCTAGTCGTAGAGTAGCCAATCAGAGCACGCGATAGCTTATATCCAGTGAATGTGGATAGAATAATTAATGTTATCAGTGACATAAAAGTAGCTATAAGCAGCCATTCCTTCGCTGGAGGTTTTTTCTGTTTTTTTCTGGGTTTTTTGGTGGTTGGCAAACCAACTTAAAGGTGCTTTACTGCCACTGACTGGGCTGGAGTGCAGAACAGGAGATACTTGGGGGGGGAGGACAATTTTCTTTGAGTTATTTCTGTTTTTTTAATTACTTGATAAAGTGATATATCTGACTTGATGCAGGCCCCATTTTGTTTTTCTCTACTCATGGTATATGAGCTGATATCCTAATAATAGTGTAGCCAATGATTGCTCATATCCAGGGAATGTCGATAGAATAAAATGTATTATAACCACTGATATGAACTTGAATGCATTATAACATGTTCTGAGTGTGTATGTACTATAGACAGAAAGAAAGAAAGAAAGAAAGAAAGAAAGAAAGAAAGAAAGAAAGAAAGAAAGAAAGAAAGAAAGACATTATGTCAAACAGACTTTGCAAATTTTGACTGACTTTCTTTGGTACTGGTGTTATAATGTATCATTAATGTGACATCACAAATCATGGTTATAATTCATAATACATATAAAACATAGCTATGAAGTATAAAACATTTTCACGGGTAATTCAAACTACATACCTAGTGCCTAATGAGGACTGTATGCATTATAACACATTATGAATGACAGAAAGCCTCAACACATCAATGAACAGTTTTTTTTTTTTTCTTCCTCTTTGATATCATGCAGAGTGTCCCTTGGGGGAAGCCATGGCCTAATGATTAGAGAAGCAGCTTTGGGACCAAAAGGTCACTAGTTTGATTCCCTGGACCAGTAGGAATGGCTGAAGTGCCCCCCACCTGCTCTCCATGTATCTGCATGATTTGATGCATTGTGCTGCTCTGGTTGTGTTGTACATCTCTCTGGATAAGATCATCTGCTAAATGAATGTAATAGAAACAATAACATTGTGTCACCTCACGGAATCCAGGGACAAATGTCGGCCAAAACGAATCCGAGAAAATCGCAAAAGAAGCATTTTTTTTTTTTAATTTGTAATTTTCATTTTTTTCCATAATGTGCAAGTTGAGATCTTGAAGAATGCAATCAGTATTTCAGATAATAGATTGTTTTGTTGGAAAAGCATACATTTTTTGTTGCAAATTGTCTCGTTTTTGTCAGGACTGTAGCCTGCTGGGGGGTGTGGATAAATTACCATATGGGCCATTCACATGATGATTTAAGTCTTTTTTTTTTTTTTCCGCCAATCAGCTGTATGATACGAGCTGAGCTTGTGGCTACTTAAGCTGCATACAGGCATGTAATTTCACTATTGAATGAGTATGGAGCAAGCTAAACAGATCGCAGAGGAGCTGAAACACCGCGAAGCAAACAGACGCACGGTAGTTACATCGGAGATGACCATTTCTAGCAAAAAACCCCCAACCAAAAGGAAGTGTTCCAGGACTACATATTCCATCGGAGGCATTGATGTGTGCAAGGCGATGTTTCTCTTTCTGATGGGGTAAGTTTATTAATCTAAGGTTGTGTGGTTATTTTTGCATGTAACGGAGAGTGTTGCGGTTTGGTTACGTGAAACTAGCATTGTGTTAGTTGTGTTATCATCGTGCTATCTTTCTTTCTTACGGTGTGAGTAATTTTTCAACCACAAAACATTAAAGTATACTTTAGGACTTATTTTTGTACTTTATAATTGTTTTGGGCATACTTTGCATGGAAGGAAAATTGACGTGGTGATCTTTGTTTACATGAAAGTAGCATCGTGCTAGCTAGTAGGGGGTAGAGCTTTCCTTGATGTCATGCAAATGAGCACCATTATGTGCCCGCCCTGCACCCAGAGTAGCTGAGATGGAAAACTTTGAGGGCGATTTTCTCCCTTTTCTGTTTTAAGAGGTATACACTTTCAAAAGGCCACACATTCTTCAAATATTGTCAGATCTCCACATGGAAGGCATCATTGGAAAGCTTAGAAACTGTACTTTCTGAATCTGTCAATAACTCAAAATGCCCCCGGGCCGACATGTGTCCCTGGATTCCATGATCTTAAACAGCCTGTTAATATACACTCACCGGCCACTTTATTAGTCCACCTCTAATCAGCCGATCCCTCAACAGCAGCACGACAGCATCAAATCATACAGATACAAATCAAGAGCTTCAGTTAATGTTCAAACATCAGAATGGAAAAAAAATTGTGATCTCAATTTTTGTGTGACTTTCTTTCTTTCACTGTGGTATGGGTGTTGGTTTGAGCCAGATGAGGATGAGGTTTGAGTATTTCAGAAACTGCTGATCTCTTCCTGGGGTTTTCACACACAACACACTCTAGAGTTTACGTCTCTGCGAGCCTACCACACAGATTTAATACTTGTCATTTTTAGGGCATACCTAACAATGTGTGTTTTCTTTCTCTCTCTTCCCCCCCCCCCCCCCCCCCCAATCTGTCCCTCTGAGTTACATGTTGGTCCTGGGATTGAGATGCTGGCCTCTTCTGCCCCTCGGACCTGCCTGATCCATCCTGGTGCCCTGTGTCTGGTCGGAGTTTTATCGCATCACTCCTGTGAAGGACGGCTCCATGAGGACAGTTGAGGGTTATACCTGGAAGACGCTCTGGATGCTTACAGTAGTGCTTTTATGGCTGAGGACTACAGTTGTCTTGCTAACTTTAGGACTGCAGTTGTCATGAACAGTTTTGCACTCAAGTTTCCATCAATGAAGAGTTTATAACATCAACGAAACTGTCCTCATGTTAAAACTGTTAATATTATAGTCAGGCTGTCTGTTGTTGCCCAAATGAGGATGGGTTCCCTTTTGAGTCTGGTTCCTCTCGAGGTTTCTTCCTCATGTCATCTGAGGGAGTTTTTTCTTGCCACCGTCGCCACAGGCTTGCTCATTGGGGATAGATTAGGGATAAAATTAGCCCATGTTTTAAGTCGTTCAAATTGTGTAAAGTTGCTTTGCGACAATGTTTATTGTTAAAAGCGCTATACAGATAAACTTCACTTGACTTGACTTGACTTGACACACACTGAAAAAAGTGAAACAAAGCTGTTGTTCATTGAATGTATTTATTTTCATTCCAGTGAATAAAAAAAAAAACTAGTTTGCTCCTATATTCAAAAGTTGTTTAAATTAATTTAAAATATTCAGGTTTAACAAAGATTATTTATAAATAATCTTTGTTAAACCTGAATATTTTATGACTAAGGCGCCATACCATAAGTCCGGAGACCCGGGTTTGATTCCGGCCTGAGGTCATTTCCAGATCCCTCCCCGTCTCTCTCTCCAGCTCATTTCCTGTCTCTACACTGTCCTATCCAATAAAGGTGAACAAGCCCAAAAAAATCTTTTAAAAAAAACCCAATGTATTTATTTTAATTTAGGAAAATCTGAAATAATTGCTTTGGTTCAACCATCAGAAATTGGTTTACATGAAGTTAAATATTTCAGGTCAAATCAAATGAATTATTTATATTGTATAACACTACAATATTAGGTGTGATCGATTACCTCAATTTTTTTTTTATTTGAGCCAATGTTTAATTTATTTCAGTGCAGAATGGTGCGGAAAACAAAACAAAAAAAACTTTTTTGAGTGAGTGAGCGACAGTTCTGTGGGTGGAAAAAAACAAACGCCTTGTTGATAAGAGAGGGTCAGAGCGAAATGGACAGATTCGAGGTGGTTCGAGATTTTTTGCCAGGAAGGATACAGTAACTCATATAATCACTCTTTACAACTGTGGTGAGCAGAAAAGCATCTCAGCATGCAACAGAAAACAGAAGAACACACTGGGTTTCACGCCTGCAGCCAAGAACAGGGATCTTAGGATCAACAACAAGTTCCTATTAAAGTGGCCGGCGAGTGTAAAACTGTGATTTGCAGCTGTGCTCATGTCAGGGTTGATGTTATAGAAAATGAACTGATAACTTCCTGACCAATCAGATTTAAAAGTGAAAAACTGGTGGTGAGATGAGAATTTTGGCGGCGATTAAAGGCGACAGGTGAACAGTGACCTCACGAGGGTTTTTTACACCGTAGTAAAATAAATGATCTAATGAGAGCAGGTTTTTATTAATGAACCAGATGGCACCTTTTAAAAAGCAGCACTCGGTAAAGCCTTGTGATTTCTTCACTGAGCTTGCTTTCTTTCCTGTTACTTGAAATTTTGCACATTATTTTTGCAGGCTACTTATTAAAATAAATAAATAAAAACACAATGTGTTTCTTTCTCTGATTGTAATTCCATTCAGTTGTATTCATATGATAATGCACTGACTGCTGCTGAAACCAGAAAACCAGAACCCGTGCCAATTACAGATCAAATCTCATGTCGCTTCCAGCCAGTTTGCTCTGCTGCAGGCCTCCATGGGGCATAAATTAAAACAAACTTCTCAGCATGTGATTTTTATTTATTTATTTTTAATCTGTGATTAGATTCATTGCTGCAGCCCGAGTGAACTAATAGCTGGGTTTCAAAGTTCTGTACTGACAGGCGCGCTCGCCGGCTTGCTGAGATAATAGCACGCTCACTGTGTGTTGTGCATGCACAATCTTAAAACACTTATACATCAACAAATAGTGTATCATTGTCACCATCACAGATTAGCGGCGCAAAGTACGCCCCGTTCATGTCTGTTTAAAATCCGTTTTATTCTCCTCATGGTTGTGAGGAGTGATTCAGGGTCACCAAGGGGGAGAGACGAAGTAAGTTTCCTCAATGTTTCTGGTCAGTGATTAAATATAAATAAACCTCAACTGTAATATTAAGTGCACCAGCATGATTGCACTGTCAAGACTCGTCCATGGGGAAGGTTTGGCTGAGCATCACCATATCTTAATATTTATAAAGTCATAATTCAGAATTTTGCATGTTTTAAATTCCATGTTTTATTTAATTCCTTCTGATTTTATGATTTAAGACAAGCACTGATTTGCTCACCTGTTGATTCGATTTCTAGATCTAGATCCCTGGTGTTTATGAGCCAGGGCAGGGTATCAGACAAGACAGTTGAAGAGCTCAGGAGCAAAAGCAAATGACTCCATTTTTCCTCAGTTGGAAGGACATCTGGATACCTCAGTTGGAAGGGCATCTGGAACATGGAGGGGCATCGGTTGAAATTCCTTCTGAGCTCTGTGTATGATGTGCTGCCAACACCAACTAACCTGCAAAGGTGGAGGCTGACAGAGGATCCCTTCTGCGCACAGTGTAAGAGACCAGCAAACCTGGAGCACATCCTGTCATCCTGCAAAGCAAGCCTGACCGAGGGAAGGTTTAGGTGGCGCCATGATAAAGTACTGGCGCAACTGGCCGATGGCCCGGAGAAGGAGAGGAAGCGGAAAAGAACCAAGGCCCACAACAAAGGGCCCTGCTTCATCAGCTTTCTCAGGCCTGGGGAGAAGGCAGGCAGGGAGGACAGGTGTGCAGGTATTCTTGGCACGGCAGAGGACTGGGAAATGAGAGTTGACCTGGGTAGGCAACTCAGGTTTCCTGGAGAGATTGCTGTCACCAGCCTCCGACCAGATATCGTGCTCTGGTCCCATGCAACAAGATACCCTGGGAGGAGAGGATTGAGGAGGCACATGAACGCAAGCTGGGGAAGTACCAGCCCCTCCTTGTAGAGAGTCAGCAGAGGGGGTGGAGAACCTGGAACCTACCAGTGGAGGTGGGTTGCAGGGGGTTCCCAGGGCAGTCCCTTTGGAGAACACTAGGACGGCTTGGGGTTAGGGGTGTAACCCGTAAGAACTTGGTGAACAGCATCTCAAAGCAGGCGGAACAGGCATCCAGGTGGCTGTGGCTAAAGAGAAGTGACCGGTGGCTAAGCCAGGCTGGCAGAGAAGAGGGGGGACAGAGTTGCACGGCAGGTTCCTGAATGACAGAGGGAGCAGTTCCAGCATGCTGGTTCTGCTGTCAAGCCCCACTGAGGTGTTGTGGGCTTGTTGACGAAACACCGGTGAGGTGGGGTGCCCACTTGAAAACCCTGTGAAGTCTACAGGTCTTCGTCGTGCAGCTCAGCTTTCAGTTGAAGACGTCTGAGGGGAGCGACTTCTATGCTAGCCACGACACAGAAGGAGCAGACCTTAATGCCTGCCAGGTTCGGTGGCTGCAGTATATTCTACCGTGTAAAGACATTCCTGTTTTCAGTAAACAATTGTTTCTTTCTCTGATTTTCCCTCGTAGAACTGGCCATTTCATATCGGGGCGATCCAAACTGATGTTCAACAATAGATAACCGATAACTCCACAATAAATGCAACATTCATTTTCTTATTCTTTATCAGCTTAAATATTCCTTCTGTTAAATTAAAAAAAAAAAAGTGTACCAAAAATGAAGGAAAAGAGCACAATGTTTCAGTGTCGCTTGGACACCATTATCAAGTGAGTGTTCATAAGCTAAGCCAATATCAGAACAGATTAGCATGATGCTAAACACAAAGTTTGGCCTGTCAGGAGTCTGTCTGCATGTTGAGAGTTAGAAGACGTTGGTCATCTGTCTCAAATGTAGAGCATTTCATACAACAAGCAGTCAAATTTACTCTCACGCTTTCTGAAGACAAAAAGACAAAGTTCTTGTTTATGTCTTTAGGTGCAATCTCATAGTGTTTACCGATGCTTGAAGACACACCTTTGTGCTCTTCGATACGCTCATGCAAGTGTCCACAGATGGAACCGATATATCTCTCATCACAAGAGTCACATTTGAAACTAGACACCACCTCAAAACAAAAAAAAGTTGTTTCCTTTTCTTAATCACCAACACTAATTATTTACCCACATTTGTAAAAGTTTGCGTAAAATATAATAGCCTAACAACTAAAACATTCCTTTGATTAAAAATGAAAAGAGTTCATAACAAATCAGCCTTTTCTTAATAAACCTTTATAAACATTTGTACTTCCTCTATTTGCTTCTCTTTATCTTTCAGCAGTCTGTAAAAAGAGAGAGAGAATGATTCATTTCTTGTTCGTACAGTCAATCACACGGCAGGTCTTTCACTTTTTATATCTGTTTATTGTGTGTGTGCAGGCTTGTAGTACTCGAGTCCGACTCATGCCCTGATTTTAAGGACTCGTGACTTGACTTGGGCTTGAGCGCTGATGACTCGGACTCGTGCATTAACTGCATTCGGACTCGTAAATTGAAGACGAGGACTCTGATTTTTTTCTTTATTTTTTTGTAACATGCCATAATACTTTGGCATAAGATATTTACATTAATTTTTATACTAATTTTGTGCAAGAGAATACACGTTCACTTGTTCATACGCCATGCTGAGGAACAAACTAATATTACTGGCGCTAAAATGCCTGGAGAGACGCCCCTAGGATTGTCCGCTTTGCTTATACAGACTTTTCATGCAGTTGGAAAAAATGCACTGCTGTGTGTTCTATATGTAGAAGAACTATCGAGGAGACGACGGGGACAACCTCGAACTTCAATCTTAATATGGCGAGACTCCACCCAGAGAAGGAAGTGGCACGCTATGTTCATTGCTCTGTTGATAGCGGGGCTTGCTGAGCGATGAACTCATGAGTGTTAACTCATGTTATTTGCTCCGTTGATAGCAGAGCTTGTGTCAGACTTGACTCAGATCAGTAGTGGACTCGACTTGAAATTTTATTTAATCACTTGGACTTGAACACAGGCGGCACGGTGGTGTAGTGGTTATCGCTGTCGCCTCACAGCAAGAAGGTCTGGGTTCGAGCCCCGTGGCCGGCGAGGGCCTTTCTGTGCAGAGTTTGCATGTTCTCCCCGTGTCCGCGTGGGTTTCCTCCGGGTGCTCCGGTTTCCCCCACAGTCCAAAGACATGCAGGTTAGGTTAACTGGTGACTCTAAATTGAGCGTAGGTGTGAATGTGAGTGTGAATGGTTGTCTGTGTCTATGTGTCAGCCCTGTGATGACCTGGCGACTTGTCCAGGGTGTACCCCACCTTTCGCCCGTAGTCAGCTGGAATAGGATCCAGCTTGCCTGCGACCCTGTAGAACAGGATAAAGCGGCTACAGATAATGAGATGAGATGAGACTTGAACACTGGGGACTCAAGACTAAACTCAGACTCGAGGTTTAGTGACTCAACTACAACACTGTGTGTGTGTTAGTGTTTTTGGGGCATAAGAGCTGTGTTACTTCCACCTACAGTGAAGTCACATGCATTCTCTGTTGTCTAAACAGTGCAGTTACATCAAGTACAAACTAAGAGATTACGCAGCCTGATAATTATCACCATTTATGTTTTAGTTTATCGATTCAAATCAGCATAAATCTCTATCGCAATTTATTGCCACATGATGTATCGTTACATGCCTTATGCTTAAGACTTCTTCTCAAAACTGTTTCTACTGACAGCACCTCAATCCAAACATTCATTGAGAACAGTTACACTTGTTGTTGCTGTGGTGTATATTGTCGAAAGCGGTATGTTCCGATACATCTGTACCTTGTACCAAGACAACTTCCTCGTCTTCCTTTGTGTTAACGCGCTTGACGAAATAAACAGATTCCAATTCGGATTGTGATTACATCCCAACTTTGACCTCCGAGTATGATTCTTCAATTGACCTTAATAAAACCCATGCTGGGTTTATATGTTTACATCATCATCATCATCATCACCATCCTGCCTCATCAGCTTGAACACTGTCTGACTGCAAGACACACATCTGATGATTAGTGCATTGAACGCTTGCTACTTTGATTTGTCATCCACACTGAACAAATCAATAAATAAATAATAAAAACAACCCAATGTTACTTTTGTCAAACCCAAAGTTGCGAGTGACGACACGACGGACAATTCAGTCGCTACCACGAGTCAATAGTTGCAGTGAGTGAGAGAGATGTTACAGCTTTATTCCTCTCTTTATTCTAGAACATCAAAGACACAACTCTTTTCCTGTTATTGGCCCGAAGCGAGGCTACACGTATAAAACGCATCCAGACCCTGCTGTTTGTTTCTTCAGGATTAAAGCTGTGTGATGTAACAGCGTGTGCGTGTTGGTGTGTTTCATGTCTGAAAACTCCTGCAGTGTGTGTGTTCATAAAGTATTAACGGGGACTGTCCTGTGTGTGTAATGAGCTCTTTGTGAACTCTCTCTGTCTCAATCCTTCGAAATATGTCTTTGGTACAGTTTCTAAAAATCTCTTTTAAGATTCAAGTTCAACTTTCAAGATCAGTTTTGGAAACTTGCTGAGAAACGAATCATTACTGGAGAGGAACAGGGAAATTTCATCAGTTCAAGTGTGAATGAAATGGAAATTAATAAAGAAGAGAACGGGTTTAAAGCTGTGCACTGGGTTTAACGACACCGAGTCCATCCTGTGTAGGTCTCATGAGCATATATTTACAGGTGTATTACCTGCACCTGTCATACATGTCAACCTTTGGTCAATCAAACCTGTATAACCAACCTCCAAAATCCATATTTCCCTTATAAAATCCGTATAAGATGCAAATTAAAATAATTTACCTAAAATTTGAATGATAATTAACAATGATATATCCCAGTTACTTTTTATTCAATATTAATAACAATAAACCTTCAGAATGAATACAAAGCTCCAATGTTTGACAAAAACACAAAGCGTCACTCTAATGTTCTGAATTGTACTCCATGACAGCTTTTTTAGCGCTCTGCACCAATACCTCACGAGGCTGCATGTCACAGCAAGTGTCTGTGTTGATCTTGCCGGAGTGCCCATTCAGAATCTTTTCAGTCGCTAGTGAAAGTCGCTCAGGTGGAAATACGCTTTTCAAACAAAATGTTACTTCCCGGTTGGCGGGATTCTCGCAATGCGGTGTGCGCATGATCAAAAGTGGAACGAAGTCTCGCTACCACAAGATAACGCGCGATTTCATAAGACTCTTTACTGGCTGTTTGTGCTGTCTGTGGTGTACAGTACGTTTGTAAATGTTATGCGCTCTTTTATCATCTTTTATCATGACATGCTGCAAAACTAATGACATGAAGTTTTTTTTTTTATTATTATTATCTTGTTCAGGAAGGCGGCACGGTGGTGTAGTGGTTAGCGCTGTCGCCTCACAGCAAGAAGGTCCTGGGTTCGAGCCCCGGGGCCGGCGAGGGCCTTTCTGTGCGGAGTTTGCATGTTCTCCCCGTGTCCACGTGGGTTTCCTCCGGGTGCTCCGGTTTCCCCCACAGTCCAAAGACATGCAGGTTAGGTTAACTGGTGACTCTAAATTGAGCGTAGGTGTGAATGTGAGTGTGAATGGTTGTCTGTGTCTATGTGTCAGCCCTGTGATGACCTGGCGACTTGTCCAGGGTGTACCCCGCCTTTCGCCCGTAGTCAGCTGGGATGGGCTCCGGCTTGCCTGCGACCCTGTAGAAGGATAAAGCGGCTAGAGATAATGAGATGAGATGAGATCTTGTTCAGGGCAGCAGGGCAAGACTTTTCCTCACCAAGCGTCATTCTTTATCTCTTACTGTTCCGGATCTATAGGGTACGGTGACCAGACGCCGCGGTGTGGAGCAGCACCGGTTTGGAGCACAAATTACTGACTTTAGTCACAGTATCTATCTAGTTGTTGTTGTTATTATTATTACTATTATTATTATTATTATGTAAGCAAAAATGTAATATCACAATGCAATGTCGATCCTAAAATCAGCATTAACTGTCAGTTATTGGGCTCTGCTCTGTTCCTGTTGAAAACTGTTTATTAATTAATTAATTAATTTATTTATTTATCTGTTTCTCAATTTATCTGTCTAATAAATACAGCAACCAGTGTTGGAGTCAAGTCACTAAACCTCAAGTCCGAGTCCAGTCTCGAGTCCACAGTGTTCGAGTCCAAGTCATGAAGAACAAGTGTTGCCAGGCAAAACAAACCTCACCCTGCAGCACTTATTTTATACCTATACGTTGATAATGCGAATATTTCTCAATCATCAGCTCTCAGGTTATAGTCCTATGAAAATCCATGACCTTGAGTTTGACATTTCAAAGTCGTCAAAGGTCATGTCAGCAACTGAAAGCCCATACAGGACTCCCTATAAGTTGATAATGGTAAACATCTGGCTATCATGAACCATTTTAAAGTTATAGCCCTTTGAAAACCCATGACCTTCAGTTTGACCTTTCAAGGCCACTCAAGGTCAAAGATCATGGTGCCAAATGAAAGCCCATATGGCCCTTCCTATAAGTTCTTAATGGTAAATATCTGTCTACCATCAAGCATTTTCAAGTTACAGCCCTCTGAATATTCCGTAACCTTGAGTTTAACCTTTCAGGGTCACTCAAGGTTAAAGATCACAGTACCAAATGAAAGGCCATATGGGAGTTCCTATATGCTCATATGCCGCTTTTCCACTACAAACGCGGCTGAGCCGTGCCGTGCTGAGTCGAGCTGAGTCGAGCTGAGCGGGGCTGTTGGAGTTGCATTTCGACTACAACCGCGCTGAACCGTGCTGGCTGGAAGTGGGTGGACACATTGGGTGGAGTTAGCGAAAGTGGGTGGACGTCACGTGATGTCGTTAAGCAGCGCAAACAGTGACATCAGTGACAGTGGCGGAACAAGTCAGAGCCGGGCCGGGGGCGGGGCAAATGACCGGGCCCTTTATTAAAGCTTATCATAACATCATTTTAGGCTACAAAATGTCCGCAACTGCGGTGTTTACCAATTTCAACACTACCGGGTGCAACTATATGTTATTTAGTACATCAAGTCCTCCAAACGAACATGTAACTCAGAAACAAAAAACATTAGGATACTGTACATGGCTCATAATAAAACATCAATAGCCTATACTGCGCACATTATTTGAAGGGCATACGAATGAGCGCTCAGAGGTTGCAACGGTGACAGGAAGAGTCAGAAGTAAAAGGAGGGCGGTGCAAACCTCACTGAATGCACTGTGTTTACCAATTTCAACACTACGGGGTGCAACTATGTTATTTTGTACATTAAGTCCTTCAAACGAACATGTAACTCAGAAACAAAAAAACAGGTGACATACTGTACATGGCTTATAATAAAACATCAATAGCCTACTGCGCGCATTATTTGAAGGGCATACGACGAACCTTGCGCTCCGCGAACTCGTCCACGATGCTCTGTATGTCACTGATTCAGTGATCTTTTAAGCGGTAGTCTCACGACCCGGATAGTAAACAATAAACATGGAGGACATGGAGTCGTTAGTGTTGCTGGTCTTGGTGCTGTGGCTTGTTGTCACCGACAACGCCAACAGATACTGGCAAGAGCGTATAGATGAGGCGAGGCGCATAAGGCTTCAGAAATTCTCGTAATTCTTCTTCTTCCGGGTTTGCGGTGTTTACAGATCCCAGCGCGCTCGCGGGGCGTGTGTGGGCATGTGAGGACACTCCTCCTCACCAATCAGTGCACAGGGGAGTGTCTGCTCACGCCCCCAACCTCACTCGGCACGGTTTGGCTCGCTTCAGCCCCACTCCAAAACGGTGCGAGTTTTAGGGGCTAAGCAGGGCTGAAACGAGCTGAGTCGTGCTGGTTTTTGGTAGTCGAAACGCGAGCCGTGTCGGGCTGAAGTGAGCTGAAGCGAGCTGAAGTGAGCTGAAAAAGGGTAGTGGAAAAGGGCCAATAGTAGTAAACATTTGTCTATCGGCAACCGGTTTTGAGTTATCATGGAAAATGTTATTTTGACCGAAAGGTTGACCTTTCCAGTGACCTTGACCGTCACCTTGACCCAATTACTCCCAAAATTTAATCAGGTCATCTACAGACCATTGCCCACCTACTCTGAAAATTTGAAGTCAATCGGTGCAACCGTCTAGATGCTAGATTGTTAACAGACAGACACACACAAACTGCACTGATTACAATACCTCACCCCACTGACTCCATCACGGGCGAGGTGATAATTTCAAGTCGAGTCCGAGTCGAGTCCACCATTGATCCAAGTTGAGTCCGAGAACAAAACTCCAACCGCACCATTTGATGGTGGCTGTTTCAACGCCATTAATTTTAGTTTGTTCCTGAACATGACGTATGAACAGGTGAATGCTTCTCTTGCACAAAATTAGTATAAAAATTAATGTAGATATAAATATCTTATGCCAAATTATTATGGCATGTTACAGAAAATAAAGAAAAGGTCCGAGTCCTTGTCTACAATTTACGAGTCCGAATGCGGTTAATGCACGAGTCCGAGTCCGAGTCATCAGTGCTCAAGTCCAAATCAAATCACAAGTCTTTAAAATTAGGGCACGAGTTGGACTCGGGTACTACAAGCCTGACAGCAAGCATATATTTCAGTTATTAAAAAAAAAAAGCTTTTTTTTTAAATTTGTTAGAAGACGAGATGGAATAAATGAATTAATCGGTCTTAAAAGTAAACAATTCATAAACATTAAAAAATAAATAAAATATATGCCCTTAATGCCAATAACTCAGCCAGATCTCATCTCATCTCATTATCTCTAGCTGCTTTATCCTGTTCTACAGGGTCGCAGGCAAGCTGGATCCTATCCCAGCTGACTACGGGCGAAAGGCGGGGTTCACCCTGGACAAGTCGCCAGGTCATCACAGGGCTGACACATAGACACAGACAACCATTCACACTCACATTCACACCTACGCTCAATTTAGAGTCACCAGTTAACCTAACCTGCATGTCTTTGGACTGTGGGGGAAACCAGAGCACACGGAGGAAACCCACGCGGACACGGGGAGAACATGCAAACTCCGCACAGAAAGGCCCTCGCCGGCCGCTGGGCTTCCTGCTGTGAGGCGACAGTGATAACCACTACACCACCGTGCCGCCTGGATGGGGAATTTATTTACAGTATTTATTTATTTATTTATTTATTTATAAAATAATTTTAAATGAGAAGAATATATTTGTGTTCTAGAAAATATATTGACTGTATTTTCACAAATTATTTTTTATTAATTCTCTTGAAGGGAACAAATAATTCCTAAGTTCACATTTGTCAGATTGTATATGAATTAATTATGAAATTCTAATATTTCTCTAGATGGATGATCACTGATCCTTTTTCAGTCTTATTTTTAAAAAGTGTAAATTTCACATGGCTTGTTTTTTTGAATAATTTATGATTAAATTCATTTCAGTTTTGTGACTGTTTGGTTCAGAAAGCTACAGTTTCACAACCAGTGGTTGTTTTTGTTTTTTTCACGCTCGTGTCAAGTTTCCTGGAAATCCTGGAACAAGATTTTCCTGGAGACTTTCTTTATCTTTCCTTGATATCTGAACAGAAAAAAAAAAACCTCTTTCAAGCCACGGGTAAACAATATAGTTTTCAAACCTGACTGCCTGAAACGTGAGAAATGAGGACGAGTGTTTCATGCGTTTCTGTAGGAGTGTGTGACAGATCTCACAGCCCTGTTGTCTGGACTCGTCCATCTCATGCTAGTAATTTATTCTTCCTTTTCTGTGTGCAGACCTTCAGCTCATTAGGATCTGTACAATTCGTGTGTGTGTGTGTATTATATATATATATATATATATATATATATATATATATATATATATATATATATATATAAGAGGAAGACCTGCATGTAGGCTGTCAATATGGCCACCAGGAGACACTTTCACACCCACTTCTTCCACCCTGATGCGCGACTTGGCTTTCGACGGGAAACACACGTTCAGGAAGGCCACTAATGAGGTCCTGCACCTGTTGCACTGCATGTTCACAAAACTTTGAGCTGAACACAACCACAGGAGCCGGGACAATCGAGACACCCGTGGCGTGCAAGATGCATGTTTTTTGCCACACATGTCAATGAACTGATTGTCTTGAAAGCACTGGAGGAAACAGTGTCATGCTTCACTTCCTCAAAGGAGCCCTGGGAAGATCAGGAGCAGCTTGTGGAACTGAGCGCAACAGGATCATCCAACCTATGACACCATTTACATCTGTCAAATCAACCATACAGAAGTAAACCATGATTATAATTTTTTTTTTTTTTTGTTATTTCGATTACTACGTAAGCCATAGTGTCCTGAGTGCTGATTCTGGATTTCCTTATTTCCTAGGAACGATGTGAACGGAGCTTGAAATTGTTATTCAGTTATGAATGACTTACAAATGGCGCCTTATTAACTGCGGATGCTCACAATATAGGGTGCACATACATAACGACACCATATGCCTGACTGTATATGAAGTGCACCATGTGGATAACGGAACACTATTGTCAAATGAAGTGACAGAAAAGGAATGACGGTCATATTCATCAATATTATTATTATTATTATTATTATTATTATTATTATTATTATTATTATTAAGTATTGGCACCCCAGTTTCATTTTTGTTAAAACAAACAAGTGTCTCTGTGAAGGCAGTATGAGACAATGCCACGCCCATTTTCTTGTCATAAATAAACCATAGACTGTAAAACCAAGACCATCAATGAGGGTGTAGCTCACTCCGGCCCCAATGATCTAAAGTGGGCCACCTTGCGCAATAAATGTTGCAAACTATATACACTATATACAAGCTATATATAGACACGATATCCACCTGAGGAATACCAACCTATTTACCAGAAAGAATCCAAAACAGTGAGGAATTGACCGAGAAGAAGCGATTTTTGTTGAACCACTCATTAAGGCTTAATTGTTCCATAACTTCATTAATAATTGTAATGAAGCAAATCTGAGTAGAAGTTTTATGCACTCCTAGGTCCCCCTACCTTCATACCAGAAAGAATCAAAATCAGTGAAGAATTGAGAGAGAAGAAGCGATTTGCCTGGAAACTACTCATTAGGGATTGATTAATTACTCCATATCTTCATTACTAATTGCAATTATGCAAATTTGGGTAGAAGCTATATGCACCCCAGACAGACCTACCTTCCTGCCAAAAATAATAAAAATCGGTGAAGAATTGAGGGAGAAGAAGCGATTTTTGTGAAATATGGATGACAGATGACGGACAACAGATGATGGCATAAACTCGTCACCCATTGGCTGAATGAGCTAATTATGGACAAAGCCTCTGTGATGTCACTCATAGGATTTCTGAAGATCTGGTTTGAAGCCCAAATAAGAAGGTGTCATTAAACATGCATCGCCATCTTGACAGCACCTGACTCCGCCTCACTCCCGGCTAGTCCATAAATGGAGAAAGGGGCGGGGATAACGAAGCCTGACTGCTGGAATAGTACAGATGGAACATGCTGACTAACCTTGAATTTAACAAGCTAGCTATTCAAGCTACTGGCGAAACTAAAAGAAGTCGCTCTATAAGATACAGCCCATAACCTCAACGGCCGGTTTAGAAAAAAAATCACCAGCCATGTCACCGTCCGATAACAGATTTGACAAGGAGTGTCTTTTTTTATCTTAATTGAGCCTAACTGACTGAACTGGAGACCCTGATAAACTTCATCAGCATCAAAAATACTGAAAGGTAAGTCAAATCTAATAAAGCATGTTAAAGTAACTTACAGGTGTAGTTGTGTGTAAAAGTCGTGTTTGGATGGAAAAGTTCTGAGACGAAAATAAACAAGGCTTCATAAAATATTTTATTTTCTGAGAAGTTTGGAGGTAGGGCGGCACGGTGGTGTAGTGGTTAGCGCTGTCGCCTCACAGCAAGAAGGTCCTGGGTTCGAGCCCCGGGGCCGGCGAGGGCCTTTCTGTGTGGAGTTTGCATGTTCTCCCCGTGTCCGCGTGGGTTTCCTCCGGGTGCTCCGGTTTCCCCCACAGTCCAAAGACATGCAGGTTAGGTTAACTGGTGACTCTAAATTGACCGTAGGTGTGAGTGTGAATGGTTGTCTGTGTCTATGTGTCAGCCCTGTGATGACCTGGCGACTTGTCCAGGGTGTACCCCGCCTTTCGCCCGTAGTCAGCTGGGATAGGCTCCAGCTTGCCTGCGACCCTGTAGAAGGATAAAGCGGCTAGAGATAATGAGATGAGATGAGTTTGGAGGTAATACCAGCTTGAGGCTAAGAAGATGACACAAACCCAGCTATCACTCAAATCGGCCGCCACCCCAATTATGCGTAAATGTATGGCTCAAGATAATTTAAACTGTTGAATTGCATAAAAATTCACCCCCGTGCAGGTGTCAGAAGGAGGGAAACTAGCTACAGAGTCTGAAACCGGTTTTTGTACCAGTTTGTTTTCAATGGAAAGTTGGACATTGTAACACGGTGGTCTCTGGGAATTGGCTCGCTTTTAGAGCCTGCCTCAAGTGGCCGTCTGAGGAACTGCAGATTTTAGCACCTCGGTATTGGCTTCACTTTTGGCGCTTGAAATAAACATTGATGTATGAATCATGATTTGAAAATTAACCAAAATAAAATTCAAAGTTTCCATCTCCTCCCCCCCCCCCCCCCCCCCCCCCCATAACATGTGGATTCTTTTGGAATTTGGACAAAACACTGCAATTTTATCACGCAATTTTACATCTTATTCATCACCCACAGATATGTTTCTGTGACATAGATGTTTAATGCCAAATGGCATCATATTAACAGCATATTCTCACTAAATAGGGGAAAAATAGTGGTATTGTACACCCTACTGTATCTAGTGCACTGCATGCAAAGCTAAATGCTATTTATTTTTAGATCCGTTCATGGATAAATAAATAAATAAATAAATAAACCATCTCATCTCATCTCATTATCTGTAGCCGCTTTATCCTGTTCTACAGGGTCGCAGGCAAGCTGGAGCCTATCCCAGCTGACTATGGGCGAAAGGCGGGGTACACCCTGGACAAGTCGCCAGGTCATCACAGGGCTGACACATAGACACAGACAACCATTCACACTCACATTCACACCTACGCTCAATTTAGAGTCACCAGTTAACCTAACCTGCATGTCTTTGGACTGTGGGGGAAACCGGAGCGCCCGGAGGAAACCCACGCGGACACGGGGAGAACATGCAAACTCCGCACAGAAAGGCCCTCGCCGGCCACGGGGCTCGAACCCAGACCTTCTTGCTGTGAGGCGACAGCGCTAACCACTACACCACCGTGCCGCCCCATAAATAAACCAATAAATAAATAAATTAAAGGTGCCATGTTGATTTATTAAGACAATTTTTTCTATATTGCAACTTACTCGAAATATTGGCACCCCAGCATCATTCAGTCATCATCAAAACAAACTTGGACTTTCAAACGAGAATTTTGAGAGGTATTTTTACTCACACTAGAATTCATCCTACTTTCACTATTAACATTAGTTAAAAAGGATATGCTTCACTCGAGGCTTGGAGGAAATCTCCTCTGTTTGAAAATTAGTCTAAATGAGATATGAGCTGAAGCAGGGCCAAGCAACTCCAGATGTTTTCCTGAATGTGAGAAGATAATTTGGCACGGATTGAGCGTGAGCTGTCACAACACGGGTGTGTCTCTGTCCCTACAGGTCCTTAACGTTAAAAAATTAAAAAAAAGTGTACCCTTGCTAATGTTAAATCCATACGTTAGAAATGTTTATGAATATTTCGAGTCAGAGAGTGGCTTGAATGCTTTAATTTATTTATTTATTTTTTCCACCGCTGGGAATAAGGAGCGAGCTAATGCAGCAATAAATACGGAATCCAACAGCCTTTGCAACTCTTAGTGGATTCATTTCACAGTCAATTGGCACTGCAAGGCTGTCGAGCTGCCGTTATTGAGGAGCTGCGCTGCCAAGAGAGAAGTGCGAGGCAAAGTTTTTCATGCCTCCTGCCTCCCTTCTGTGGGAACGGTGCCGAGAGCTGACAGCTCTTACTAGCGGGTTTATCTGAACAACTTCTCTTGAGCTCTCTGAAGAATCGAATCGGCCTCTCTCGAGGGGCGCAGAGGTGCCTCATCTTATTTTTCTTATATTTTATCTTGAGGGCTTTTTATTTTATTTCATTTTATTTTATTTTTGGGGCTGAGAGCTGTGTGTAGTTACAGATACTGTAGGTAGTCGTACGTTTTAAATCTAATTCCGTGTCTTATTGAGTTACTGAACGATGCCTGTTTATTCCTGGGTGACTTTCCTGCTTCGTTCATGTGCTGATTGTTTATATCTCAGTAAACATCTGTAAACCTGAAACTTCATGTTTTAATCAAATTTCACTGAATATTCATTAAAGTTATATATATACACTCACTGGCCAATTTATCAGGAACACCTCAACATCCACCTGCGGTTCTGTTTCCTGCAGTTCTCTAATCAGCCGATCCCTCGATGCATCAAATCACACCGATACAAATCAAGAGCTTCACTTAATGTTCACAATGTTCAAACATCAGAATGGAAAAAAAAAATGTGACCTCAATTTTTGTATGACTTTCTTTCACTGTGGTATGGGTGTTGGTTTGAGCCAGATGAGGATGAGGTTTGAGTATTTCAGAAACTGCTGGTCTCCTCCTGGGGTTTTCACACACAACAGTCTCTAGAGTTTACACAGAATGGTGCAAAAAAACAAAAAAACCTTTTTTGAGTGAGTGAGCGACAGTTCTGTGGGTGGAAAAAAAACAAACGCCTTGTTGATAAGAGAGGGTCAGAGGGAAATGGACAGATTCGAGGTGGTTCGAGCTTTTTTTGTCAGGAAGGATATAGTAACTCATATAATCACTCTTTACAACCGTGGTGAGCAGAAAAGCATCTCAGCATCCAACAGAAAACAGAAGAACACACTGGGTTCCACTCCTGCAGCCAAGAACAGGGATCTTAGACTCAACAACACGTTCCTATTGAAGTGGCCACTGAGTGGACTGTATACATTAAATGGCTCAAGGGTTCCTTGAGAGTTCTTTGGATATTTCTAGCTTTCTACATGTTCCTTAAATATTTCTGCTATAATCGACCTGATAGAAAAGGCACAGCTGTAGGAAAATATGGAGAACATTCTAGGTTCCTCAACAATAAATCTAACTATAAATAGATCAAAAATGGATAAAATGTATGATGTATTTGGTTTAAACTGTTAGCGCTGTAAAAATTGCTATGGTCTAAAAGGAACAAATATACTTCAGGATGTGCTGTGATAGGAAAACGAGACCGTCAATGACGGCGTGGCTCACTCCGGCCTCGTCTAGTCCAGAAGGAACGATCTAAAGTGGGCTACCTAGCGCAATAAATGTTGTAAGCTACAGTATATACAGTGGTACTTGAAAGTTTGTGAACCCTTTTGAATTTTCTTTATTTCTGCATCAGTATGACCTAAAACATCATAAGTTTTTAACACAAGTCTTAAAAGTAGATAAAGAGAACCCAGTTAAACAAATGAGACAAAAATATTATACTTTTCATTTATTTATTGAGGAAAATGATCCAATATTACATATCTGTGAGTGGCAAAAGTATGTGAACCTTTTCTGTGAAAAATCTCAGTCATCCAGGTACATAGTAATCTGTGGTTGGTTGAAGAGAGCAACTGGACTTGCTTGAAGATTCTTGAAAACGTTTCGCCTCTCATCCTAAAGGCTTCCTCAGTTCTGTCTGACTAATAGGGAGTATCCAGTATTTATCCTCTCATGGATCATCATAGAATCCGAATCAGAATGCTGATGGCTGCATTGTACGTGGCTGATAAGATGTAGACACCCACCTCTGTTCAATGATGGTCGTTCCAGGTTGACAAAAGAACGATCCTCTCTGGCTAAGATGTCTGCCAGTTTTCTGGAAGTCCTCTCATACTCCCGCACCAGTCGAAGGGATCTCATCCCAAAGTGCGTAGAAACATATCTGTGAAGTTAAGGTTCTTATGCTGGAATGCAGTGTTTTCCTTTCTCCAAATATAACTGTGGCAGCGGGGGCATGGCCAAACGCCGGTCTGTGACAGGAGGGCGGAGTCAGGGAAGGTAAGTGGCAGAATCACTACACCTGTTGTCAATTAACCTGTGTTTGTGTGTGTCTTCCCAGTGACCGCGCCCTATTTAAAGAGGGAGAGCAGAGAGCAGAGGAGCTCATCCCCGAACCAGACGCTGGTTGTGTGTTGGTGTGTGTCTGAGTGGGAAATTGTTCACTGAAAAGTGTGGCAATAAAAGCCGTATTTACAAACCTGATCTCTGTCCTGCCGTCCTCTGTGCTCCACCCCTTCGTTAGAACTGTTACAGTGGTGCCGAAACCCGGGATCTGGAGCACAGCAGCCTAACAGCCCCATGGAGTCCTCCCCGTTCGCCGAACTGTTCCACGCCCTCGCCACGGCCCAGCAAAGCCAGCACCAGGCGCTACTCACCCTCCGAAAGGAGCAAGAACAGCGGTTCGAGGCCCTGGTGTTGGCCCAACAAGAAGATCGACAGGCGTTCCGGCACCTCCTCGCGTCGGTGGGGCCCACCAATGCTCCCACCACGGGCCCGTCCCCCCTCACCCTAACAAAGATGGGCCCTCAGGATGACCCCGAGGCATTCATCATGCTCTTCGAGCAAGTCGCGGAGACCTCGGGGTGGCCGATGGAGCAGCGCGCGGTGCGCATCCTCCCCTGCTAACGGGAGAGGCACAGCTGGCCGCGCTACAGCTCCCCGCCGACCACCGGCTGGCCTACGCGGACCTTCACCGGGCCATCCTCCAGCGTGTGGGGCGCACCCCGGAACAGCAGTGTCAGCACTTCCTCACTTTGCGCTTGGAGGAAGTCGGCTGGCCGTTCGTGTTTGGCCAGCAACTCCGGGACGCCTGCTGGCGGTGGTTGAGGGCCGACAACTGAGACGCCGAGGGGATCATCGACCAGGTGGTGCTGGAGCAATTCATCGCACGCTTGCCAGCGGGAACCGTGGAGTGAGTCCAGTGCCACCGCGCTGCGTCGCTGGATCAGGCAGTCGAGCTGGCAGAGGACCATATGGCGGCTGTCGCAGCGGCAGGACAGCAGACAGCCTCTTCTCTTCTCTCCTCTTCTTTCTCTCTCTCTCCCTCTCCTCCTGTGTCTCGTCCTCGCCCCATTCCCCCACCGCAGAGGTGGGGGTTGGCACCACCTCTGCCGGCCCGCCACACCCACAGTGCCCTCCCGTTTCTCCCTTCTGTGTCTGTCTCTCCCCTCCCTCAGGTGAGTGAGCCCCAGAACACCGGTGTGGAGAGGAAGCCCGGGCCGGTTTGCTGGCGCTGCAGGGAGCCGGGCCACCTCCAACAACAGTGCACAGTCATGGAGGTGGGCGCGGTGGTTCGGATCCCCGATGAGCCAGGAGCCGCCCTCGATCGGGCCAGATCGTATCGCATACTGGTGAGTATTCAAGGGGATACATATCAGGCGTTGGTGGATTCTGGTTGTAATCAGACTTCAATTCACCAAAGCCTGGTGCAAAACGAGGCATTGGGGGGAGCACAGGGGGTGAAGGTGTTGTGTGTGCACGGGGAAGTTCACAGCTACCCTTTGGTGTCGGTCCACATTTTTTTCAGAGGGGAAAAATTTATAGTGAAGGCGGTGGTTAATCCTCGCCTTACCCACTCTTTAATTTTGGGGACAGATTGGCCGGGATTTCGGGATTTAATGACACACTTAGTAAAGAGTGGGTCCTGCCATTTAACAGGGGGAGGTCCCGGTGTCACTTTGGTGGGAGCAGCTGTCACAGAGCCGTCTACGTCATCTCCGCGTCAGAGTGAGGACCCGCCGGCCCTTCCTCTCTCTGTTGGGGAATCCCTCTCGGATTTCCCATTAGAACAGTCGCGAGACGAGACTCTGCAGCATGCGTTTGACCAAGTGAGAGTAATCGATGGTCAAATGCTCCAGCCGAACGCCACCCCGTCCTTCCCCTACTTCGCGATTATGAAGGATGGGTAATACCGAGTGACGCAGGACACTCAAACTAAAGAGCGAGTCATGCAGCTTTTAATTCCGAAGAGCCACCGGGAATTGGTATTCCAGGCAGCTCACTTTAATCCCATGGCTGGACACTTAGAGCAGGATAAGACACAAGCCCGAATAATGGCCCGATTCTATTGGCCGGGGATTTGCGGCGATGTCCGTAGGTGGTGTACGGCGTGCCGCAAATGCCAGTTAGTAAATCCAGCGGCCATTCCAAAAGTGCCTTTGCGCCCTCTACTGTTAATCGAGACCCCATTCGAAAGAATTGGGATGGATCTCGTTGTGCCATTAGATCGGTCAACACGAGGGTACCGCTTTATATTAGTTATGGTGGACTATGCAACGCGATACCCGGAAGCCGTGCCTCTTCGCAATATCTCAGCATGCAGTATTGCGGAGGCACTCTTCCGCGTCATCTCCCGAGTTGGAATCCCCAAAGAGATTCTGACTGATCAAGGCACCTCGTTTATGTTACGAACACTGAACGAACTGTATGGGTTATTAGGTATCAAGCTGATCCGCACCAGTGTGTATCACCCACAAATGGAAGGTTTAGTGGAACGGTTTAATCGCACCCTCAAGAACATAATTAAAAAATTTGTAAGTGAGGACACATGTAACTGGGATAAGTGGCTCGAACCATTGTTATTTGCAGTGCGAGAGGTCCCCCAAGCCTCCATGGGGTTCTCCCCATTTGAATTATTATATGGGCGTAAGCCACGCGACATTTTAGATGTGCTGCGAGAAAATTGGGAGGAGGGACCTTCACCAAGTAAAAACGAAATTCAATATGTTATTGATCTGTGCACAAAACTCCACACACTCATGCACCTAACCCAGGAGAATTTGCGGCAGGCCCAAGAACGGCAAACCCGCCTGTACGACAAGGGTACGCGCCTTAGAGAGTTCGCACCGGGAGATAAAGTACTCGTACTGTTGCCCACATCGAGCTCTAAATTAGTCACCAAGTGGCAAGGACCCTTTGAGGTCACACAGCGAGTCGGGGACATCAACTATGAGGTGAGGCGGATGGACAGGGGTGGGGCGCTACAGATTTACCACCTCAATCTACTCAAACTCTGGAATGAGGAGGTCCCCGTAGCGTTGGTGTCGGTGGTTCTGGAGAAGGCGGAGCTGGGGCCGGAGGTTCAAAAAGGCACAATGACATCGCATACCTCTCCAGTCCCCTGTGGAGACCACCTCTCCCTGACCCAACTCGCGGAGGTCGCCCAGTTGCAGACCGAGTTTTTGGGCATGTTCTCACCCCTGCCCGGCTGCACCAACCTCATAGAGCACCACATTGAGATGCCCCCGGGGGTGGTAGTGTGCAGCCGCCCTTACAGGCTACCCGAACACAAGAAAAAGGTGGTTCGGGAAGAACTCGAGGCCATGCTCGAAATGGGCATCGTCAAGGAGTCCCACAGTGACTGGAGCAGCCCGGTGGTCTTGGTACCCAAGGCCGATGGGTCGGTCCGGTTCTGTGTGGACTATAGAAAAGTCAATGCAGTGTCTAAATTTGACGCATACCCAATGCCTCGTATTGATGAGTTGCTCGATCGACTAGGCACTGCTCGCTTTTATTCGACACTGGATTTAACGAAGGGATACTGGCAGATCCCTTTGACTCCACTATCCTGCGAAAAAACGGCCTTTTCCACACCGTTCGGTTTACACCAATTTGTCACACTTCCGTTCGGGCTGTTTGGGGCACCCGCTACGTTTCAGCGGCTGCTGGACAGGGTCCTCCGCCCCCACGCCACCTATGTGGCCGCCTACCTTGATGACATCATCATCTATAGTAATGACTGGCCGAGGCATCTCGAACATCTGAGGGCCGTCCTTAGGTCTCTGAGGCGAGCGGGTCTCACAGCCAACCCGAAGAAGTGTGCGATTGGGCAGGTGGAAGTACGGTATCTGGGCTTCCACTTGGGCAACAGGCAGGTGCGGCCCCAAATTAACAAGACCGCAGCAATTGCAGCCTGCCCGAGGCCCAAGACCAAAAAGGGGGTGAGACAGTTCCTGGGGCTGGCTGGCTATTATTGGAGGTTTATACCTAATTATTTGGATGTCACCAGCCCACTGACTGATCTCACTAAAAAGGGGGCACCAGATCCGGTCCAGTGGATGGAGCAATGCCAGTGGGCTTTTTCTGAGGTGAAGGCCGCACTGTGTGGGGGGCCACTTTTATACTCCCCTGACTTTTCTCTCCCCTTTATATTACAGACCGATGCGTTGGACAGAGGGCTGGGGGCGGTTTTGTCCCAGGAGGTGGAGGGGGAGGACTGCCCAGTCCTATACATCAGCAGGAAGCTGTCAGTGCGTGAGGGGCGCTACAGCACCATAGAGAAAGAGTGTCTGGCAATCAAGTGGGCGGTCCTTGCCCTCCGTTACTACCTGCTGGGGCACCCTTTCACCTTCTGTTCGGACCACGCACCCCTCCAGTGGCTCCACCACATGAAGGATGCCAACATGCGGATCACCCATTGGTATCTGGCACTCCAAACCTTTAATTTCAAGGTGGTCCACAGGCCAGGGGCGCAGATGGTCGTGGTGGACTTCCTCTCCCATCGGGGGGGGGGAGTCGGCTGCAGGCCGGATGGCTGCCCGGCCTGAGTCGGGCGGTGGGGGTATGTGGCAGCGGGGGCGTGGCTAAGCACCGTTCTGTGACAGGAGAGCGGAATCAGGGAAGGTACCGTAAAATACCAAATAATAGCCCGGGCGATTATTTGTCTCAATCACGTAAGAGACCCGGCGCGTATTAGAGACTAGGCGGCTATTTGGAACAGGCGATTAATTCCTTCTTCACAAATACCTTCCCCAAAATCTACCTCAAAACGGGGAAAAAAATCATTCTCAGATAGGCCTACTTTTAACCAGTATAACTTACAGTTTGTTTAGAGTTAGATTACAGATAGCACAGTGCCGACTTCGGGGAATTTTGAAGACGCAGAATGCATCTTCGCATGGCACAGTCGGGGTGGATAAAGGATAAATCACACACCTTTTCCTGTTAATGACTAGTTAAGCGCATGCTTTACAAAATAATCAAGAAACCACACCATTGTCTGTGCGCAGCACTGTGATTTAATTACTCTGCAAAGTTATGGTCACTTGCTATCACCCTCACCCATGCAGCCTCCACCCTTTGCGCTTCGCGATGTCTGTCAATCTGAAATTGCATGGAGGGCGCGACGTTGAAGCAACATAATTAGGGTGCGAAGTGTCAAACCAAAGGGTTTTTTCTTATGCTGAAAAATAAGTGACCTGCAGTGGCTACATACTGTCATCTTGCATCACGTTTCTCTCCAAGACGTCTCCCTATTTGGCCGATATGAGCCTATTCCCCGAGTGAGTTGGTACGGTGGCTCGACCCCGTAGAAAACTTAAAGTTCGGATGAAAGTTAGTTGAATAGGTTACTGACTTGTAGGCCTACATGTTGCCTGCCTGACGCGTGCTTCTGCCCAACTTGCACGACAGATTACTTGTTGAAAAGGCCCCTTGGATTAGATTGGCCGCGAGCAGACTGAAATGCATGTTAGAACGCTCTCACCTTTTTTGTAAAGCGTCTTCCAGATCCGAATGGGTAAGGGCAAGTGAAATGGTATAAGGTCTTTAATAAAACTCAGTGTGTGCTTTGACGCATGCATTCGGCAATTTAAGTCGTTTAACAGAAGCAGCAGTCCAACCTTGGAAACCCGCAGTCCTCAATGTCACCACACACGCTGGCTTTCGTTGGGTATACCCAAAGGGGTGGCTAAGACATCTGTCAAAAGTTACGGAGTTGCATTCCTCAAGAAATATTATGGTAGACCAAGATTATAACATTGAAATGGCATGTTTATTATCACGTAACAAAATGTTGTAAACAGTATTATAGAAATAATTTCATTCATTCATTCATTCATTCATTCATTCATTCATTCATATTGTTTCGGTAGAAAACTATGCAATGCAAAATCGTTTAAACACCAGAAAACCAGAAAAGTGCTGGGCCTCAAGATTCTAGATAGAATGTTCGGACGCTTTTTTTTTTTTAGACCCCGGCGAGTATTCGGAACCGGCCTTTATTTGTCACAACACACGCGTACACCCGGCCGTTAAAGGGAACTCGGCGGTTAATTGGAACTCGGCTATTATTTGGTATTTTACGGTAAGTGGCAGAATCACTACACCTGTTGTCAATTAACCTGTGTTTGTGTGTGTCTTCCCAGTGACTGCGCCCTATTTAAAGAGGGAGAGCAGAGAGCAGAGGAGCTCATCCCCGAACCAGACACTGGTTGTGTGTTGGTGTGTGTCTGAATGGGAAATTGTTCACTGAAAAGTGTGGCAATAAAAGCCATATTTACAAACCTGATCTCTGTCCTGCCGTCCTCTGTGCTCCACCCCTTCGTTAGAACTGTGACAATAACACTTCTCATTTAAACTAAAAAGTTCTATTTTGGTCTCATCCATCCACAAAACATTTTTCCAATAGCCTTCTGGCTTGTCCACGTGATCTTTAGCAAACTGCAGACGAGCAGCAATGTTCTTTTTGTAGAGCAGTGGCTTTCTCCTTGCAACCCTGCCATGCACACCATTGTTGTTCAGTGTTCTCCTGATGGTGGACTCATGAACATTAACATTAGCCAATGTGAGAGAGGCCTTCAGTTGCTTAGAAGTTACCCTGGGGTCCTTTGTGACCTTGCCAACTACTGTATTACACGCCTTGCTCTTGGAGTGATCTTTGTTGGTCGACCACGCCTGGGGAGGGTAACAATGGTCTTGAATTTCCTCCATTTGTACACAATCTGTCTGACTGTGGATTGGTGGGGTCCAAACTCTTTAGAGATGGTTTTGTAACCTTTTCCAGCCTGATGAGCATCAACAACGCTTTTTCTGAGGTCCTCAGAAATCTCCTTTTTTCGTGCCATGATACACTTCCAAAAACATGTGTTGTGAAGATCAGACTTTGATAGATCCCTGTTCTTTAAATAAAACAGGGTGCCCACTCACACCTGATTGTCATCCCATTGATTGAAAACACCTGACTCTAATTTCACCTTCAAATTAACTGCTAATCCTAGAGGTTCACATACTTTTGCCACTCACAGATATGTAATATTGGATCATTTTCCTCAATAAATAAATGACCAAGTAGAATATTTTTGTCCCATTTGTTTAACTGGGTTCTCTTTATCTACTTTTAGGACTTGTGTGAAAATCTGATGATGTTTTAGGTCATATTTATGCAGAAATATAGAAAATTCTAAAGGGTTCACAAACTTCCTAGCACCACTGCATATACAAGCTATATATAGAAGCGATATCCACCCTAGGAATATCAACCTATTTGCTAGAAAGAATCCAAAATGGCGAGGAATTGACCGAGAAGAAGAGATTTTTGTTGAACTGCTCATTAAGGCTTAATTAGTCCATAACTTCATTAATAATTGTAATGAAGCAAATCTGGGTAGAAGTTATATGCACCCTCAGTCCCCCTACCTTCATACTGGAAAGAATCAAAATCAGTGAAGAATTGAGAGAGAAGTAGTGATTTTCGTGATGAGTTAATAATCAATAATGTGATTTAATGAATCAGAGTCACTGCTACTGTAGCAGCCTGAGGTTGAGAATTTTCCAATAATAGCACGTCCTGAAGCAATGACTCTCTTCTACCATATAGATATTCCAACAATTCCAATTTTGTATTAATTAAAGAATAAACGATGTACATTATCCTTTTCTAGTTACATCTATTGTTATGGCAGCTCGAACAAGCTCTCCATAACAAATTACAAATACAACAAAGCTCTAAAGTTACAGCTGCTCCAAAGTGCTGACACTGGAGGTTTTTTAATGTCCACTATATATTACGAAGCACAAAAGGATTTTTTTTCAGAATCCGCGTCAGCAGAGAAAAGAACTCACTTTTTTTTTAAATATTGTAACTCATTATAACCTTGCATTAACCTGTATAATCAGGACTGACAGTGACATTTCTTCAGTGGGCGAAAAAGGCAGCGCCGTATTGTCAAACCCATCATTCTCGCCCCTCAGGGCTGCGACTCTCTGACCTTCTACAGCTTTTTATTTATTTCATTATTATTATTTTTTTTTCCAGCATGAAGGTCCCAGTGATGGTCTGAACATCATTATCTGGCAGCGCAGCACGATTGCTGACTCGGCAGCTGAAGCTGACAGATGGGTAGAGCTCGCTATCATGGTGACACAGGAGGACGCCTCGAACAGCAAGCTCGCTTAATTAGATCATTAGAATCTCCGTCGTGCTTAAGGAAACAAACGAGTGTTGGAGGAGCTCTGAGAGAAGCACTCTGCTCCTGTACCAATAGGGGAAGAGCGTGATGACAGTTGACGCCGTTTGACGTCAGGTTGTTTCATACGCGTGACTGGGAATACAACATAACTGTTGAGATGCTACTGAAAACACGTAATCATGTTTCAAAGGGAAAGGGGTGGGGCTTAGAGATCATCACATCATCAATTGTGATTATCGCAAAGGAAAAAATGTATCGCTCTGATTTATTTCGCGTCGTGAGAATGATTTAATCCAAAGTTATTGTGAATCCCCTCCTTGAACTGCCACCTTATTGTGGTGGAGGGGTTTGTGTGCTTGAATGATCCTAGGAGCTATGTTGTCGGGGGCATTATGCCCCTGTCAGGGTTTCCCAAGGCAGACAGGTCCTAGGTGACAGGCCAGACTAAGAGCAGTTCACCAAAACCCCTATGGAGAGAAATCCGAGGACCGTGACGTCGCCCGGGATGACGCAGCCGGGGCCCCACCCTGGAGCCAGGCCCGGGGTTGGGGCTCGTATGCGAGCGCTTGGTGGCCGGGCCTTTGCCCATGGGGCCTGGCCGGGCTCAGCCCGAAGAGGTGACGTGGGCCCGACCTCCTGTGGGTTCACCACCCACAGAGGTAGCAGTAGGGGACTGGTGCAATGTGGATTGGGTGGCAGTCGAAGGCAGGGGCCTCGACGACCTGATCCCCGGACACAGCGGCTGGCTGTTGGGACATGGAATGTCACTTCGCTGGGGGGGAAAGAGCCTGAGCTTGTGCGGGAGGTTGAGAGGTACCGGCTAGAGATAGTCGGGCTCACCTCCACGCACAGCTTGGGCTCTGGAACCCAGCTCCTCGAGAGGGGCTGGACTCTCCACTTCTCTGGAGTCGCCCGTGGTGAGCGGCGGCGGGCTGGTGTGGGCTTGCTTATAGCTCCCCAGCTCAGCCGCCATGTGTTGGAGTTTACCCCAGTGAACGAGAGGGTCGCCTCGCTGCGCCTTCGGATTGGGGAGAGGGCTCTTGCTGTTGTTTGTGCCTATGGCCCAAATAGCAGTATAGAGTATCCGGCCTTCTTGGAGTCCCTGGGAGAGGTACTGAGGAGTGCTCAGACTGGGGACTCCATTGTGTTACTGGGGGACTTCAATGCTCACGTGGGAGATGACAGTGACACCTGGAGGGGCGTGGTTGGGAAGACCCCGATCTGAACCCGAGTGGTGTTTTGTTATTGGACTTCTGTGCTAGTCACGGTTTGTCCATAACGAACACCATGTTCGAGCATAGGGGTGTCCATAAGTGCACGTGGCACCAGGACACCTTAGGTCGGAGGTCAATGATAGACTTTGTAGTCGTTTCATCTGATCTCCGGCCCTATGTCTTGGACACTCGGGTGAAGAGAGGGGCTGAGCTGTCAACTGATCACCACCTGGTGGTGAGTTGGATCCGCTGGCGGAGGAGGAAGCTGGACAGACCTGGCAGGCCCAAACGTATGGTGAGGGTCTGCTGGGAACGTCTGGCCGAGCACTCTGTCGGGGAGGTCTTTAACTCCCACCTCCGGGAGAGCTTTTCCCAGCTTCCGAGGGAGGCGGGGGACATTGAGTCTGAGTGGACCATGTTCTCTACCTCCATTGTGGACGCAGCTGTTCGGAGCTGTGGCCGCAAGGTCTCCGGTGCCTGTCGTGGCGGCAATCCCCGAACCCGATGGTGGACACCAGAAGTAAGGGATGCCGTCAAGCTGAAGAAGGAGTCCTATCGGGCCATGTTAACCTCCAGGACTCCCGAGGCAGCTGACGGGTATCGGCAGGCCAGGCGTGCTGCAGCTCGGGCAGTTGCGGAAGCAAAAACTCGGAACTGGGAGGAGTTCGGGGAGGCCATGGAGAAGGACTATCGGTCGGCCTCGAAGAAATTCTGGCAAACCGTCCGGCGCCTCAGGAGGGGGAAGCAGTACTCTGCCAACACTGTTTACAGTGCGGGTGGGGAGCTGTTGACCTCGACTGGGGACATTGTCGGGCGGTGGAAGGAATACTTTGAGGATCTCCTCAATCCCACCGTCATGTCTTCCACTGAGGAGACTGAGGCTGATGACTCAGAGGTGGACTCGTCCATTACCCAAGCTGAAGTCACTGAGGTGGTTTGCAAGCTCCTCGGTGGCAAGGCACCGGGGGTGGATGAGATCCGCCCTGAGTATCTCAAGTCTCTGGATGTTGTGGGGCTGTCTTGGTTGACACGCCTCTGCAACATCGCGTGGCGGTCAGGGACAGTGCCTCTGGAGTGGCAGACTGGGGTGGTGGTCCCTCTTTTTAAGAAAGGGGACCGGAGAGTGTGCCCCAATTATAGGGGAATCACACTTCTCAGCCTCCCAGGGAAGGTTTACTCCAGGGTACTGGAGAGGAGAATTCGACCAATAGTCGAACCTCGGATCCAGGAGGAACAATGCGGTTTTCGTCCTGGTCGCGGAACACTGGACCAGCTCTATACCCTTCATAGGGTGCTCGAGGGTTCATGGGAGTTTGCCCAACCAGTCCACATGTGCTTTGTGGATCTGGAGAAGGCATTCGACCGTGTCCCCCGTAGTATTCTGTGGGGGGTGCTTCGGGAGTATGGGGTTCGGGGCTCTTTGCTAAGGGCTGTCCGGTCCCTGTACGAACGGAGCAGGAGTCTGGTTCGCATTGCCGGCAGTAAGTCAGACCTGTTCCCAGTGCATGTTGGACTCCGGCAGGGCTGCCCTTTGTCACCGGTTCTGTTCATAATTTTTATGGACAGAATTTCTAGGCGCAGCCAGGGGCCAGAAGGAATCCTGTTTGGGAACCACAGGATTTCATCTCTGCTTTTTGCGGATGATGTTGTCCTGTTGGCTTCTTCAAACCAGGACCTTCAGCATGCACTGGGGCGGTTTGCAGTCGAGTGTGAAGCGGCTGGGATGAGAATCAGCACCTCCAAGTCCGAGGCCATGGTTCTCGACCGGAAAAGGGTGGCTTGCCCTCTCCAGGTTGGTGGAGAAGTTCTGCCTCAAGTGGAGGAGTTTAAGTATCTCGGGATCTTGTTCACGAGTGAGGGAAGGATGGAGCGTGAGATCGACAGGCGGATCGGTGCAGCCTCCGCAGTGATGCGGTCGCTTTACCGGTCCGTTGTGGTGAAGAAGGAGCTGAGCCAAAAGGCGAAGCTCTCAATTTACCGGTCGATCTACGTTCCGACTCTCACCTATGGTCATGAGCTTTGGGTAATGACCGAAAGGACAAGATCGCGGATACAAGCGGCCGAAATGAGTTTCCTTCGCAGGGTGGCTGGGCGCTCCCTTAGAGATAGGGTGAGAAGCACAGTCACTCGGGAGGAGCTCGGAGTAGAGCCGCTGCTGCTCCACATCGAGAGGAATCAGCTGAGGTGGCTCGGGCATCTTTTTCGGATGCCTCCTGGACGCCTCCCTGGGGAGGTGTTCCAGGCATGTCCCCCCGGGAGGAGGCCCCGGGGAAGACCCAGGACACGCTGGAGGGACTATGTCTCTCGGCTGGCCTGGGAACGCCTCGGTGTTCTTCCCGAGGAGCTGGCCGAGGTGTCTGGGGAAAGGGAAGTTTGGGCTTCCCTGCTTAGACTGCTGCCTCCGCGACCCGGTCCCGGATAAAGCGGAAGAAGACGAGACGAGACGAGACGAGACGAGACGAGTTATTGTGAATGAGGAGCTTATTGCAAGTCACATATTTATGCCCTTCATGAAAATAAATATGAACAAAACGTATTGGTCGATGAATTTAACCTTGCGGCTTTGAGAGAAAAAGTTTTCCTAAGTACATGATGTTTGATAAGGACCGCCCCTTTTATCTGTTTTGTGTTTTTCCTTATTTGTTGTTGCATTTAATTCTTTGTTGTCGTATTTTGGGATTTTTCATTCATGGATTCATGGGACACTGGAATATGTCGCAGAAAATGCCACAATTTCACCATGTGAAGCAGTGAAGGGTTTTCCCAGGCCACCATTAGGGAAACTCATGACCTAATGGCTAGAGAAGCAGCTTTCAGACCAGAAGGTTGCTGGTTTGATTCCCTGGACGAGCAGAAATGGCTGAAGTGCCCTTGAGTAAGGCACCTAACCCCAACTGCTCCCCAGGCTGCTCTGGGTGGGTTGTCTGTTGCTGAATGTTGTATGCTGTTCAATGCCACATAACAGATATAGAATATTGCTATTTTCAGTTTCTTGTTTCCTCATAAGCATTCTGAGTTCAGCAGTTTTTGGCCCCACACTCACAAGATGCAAATTTCTGCCTGACTTCATTAAAACACAAATTATTTCTTTTCACTTTGTACCAGAACAAATATGTTCTGTGGACGTTTATCTTCCCAGCTCCAAACGTTTCTTTTTTACTTCTGCTCTTCTTTTCGTTCTTGTCATAAATCATGTCTCCTTTGTGGTGAGTGTTTACCTTGGCGTGTTCGGGATTCGACTCGCTCTGATTGAGATTTGGACGCTCAGTTGACGGCGGTTCAAGCTTTGGGAAGATTTAATTAAGATTATGAGGTGAACTGGGAGGTTATGAGTACAAACAAACTCTCGCTATCTGATGCATATGTGACAGTAACCAAAGGGGGAAAAATAATGGGATTATTGACATTCTTCTCAAGTCAAAAGCTAATCCAGGGAACGCAAGACATATTGGGAAGGAAATTTATATACATGTTGTTTAAACTTTTTTTTTGTTTTGTTTCTTGTCTGGATTACAACACAGTGTGTTTCTTAAATAGCTGCAAAATGGGTTGTGCTGCATTTCGGCTGTAGAAAATAATAGACAAATATAATTTCATGAAAAGAAACGGTTTACCGATATGGTGATCAAATTTATCTCAAGTAAAATTTCTCAAGATTTATTTCATGGCAAAAAAGTAAAGTACAGACTTAAACTCATCTCATCTCATTATCTGTAGCCACTTTATCCTGTTCTACAGGGTCGCAGGCGAGCTGGAGCCTATCCCAGCTGACTACGGGCGAAAGGCGGGGTACACCCTGGACAAGTCGCCAGGTCATCACAGGGCTGCACATAGACACAGACAACCATTCACACTCACATTCACACCTACGCTCAATTTAGAGTCACCAGTTAACCTAACCTGCATGTCTTTGGACTGTGGGGGAAACCGGAGCACCCGGAGGAAACCCACGCGGACACGGGGAGAACATGCAAACTCCGCACAGAAAGGCCCTTGCCGGCCACGGGACTCAAACCCGGACCTTCTTGCTGTGAGGCGACAGCGCTAACCACTACACCACCGTGCCGCCCCCAGACTTAAACTCATGCAGTAATAATATTTTATAAAGTTAATCTGAAATCACTGATGCTCTGAGAAGGATTAGCCTTTAGCCTACATCAAGTCAAGTCATATTTATTTTGAGAGCAGATTTAACATTAAAAATAAAAATAGCTACACCAAAGTGCTGTACAAGACTGACATAATGCAAGAAATATAAGTAAACGAGACCGTGAATGACAGCGTAGCTCACTCCGGCCCCATCTACTCCAGAAGGAACGATCTAAAGTGGGCCACCTTGTGCAATAAATATTGTAAGCTATATACACTATATACGTACAAGCTATATATACTGTAGAAGCGATATCCACCCTAGGAATACCGACCTATTCACCAGAAAGAATCCAAAATGGCGAGGAATTGACTGAGAAGAAGTGATTTTTGTTGAACTGCTCATTAAGGCTTAATTAGTCCATAACTTTCATGAATAATTGTAATGAAGCAAATCTGGGTAGAAGTTCTATGCACCCTAGGCAGCCCTACCTTCATACCAGAAAGAATCAAAATCGGTGAAGAATTGAGAGAGAAGAAGCAATTTGTGTGGAAACTGCTCATTAAGGATTTATTATTTACACCATATCTTCATTATTAATTGCAATCATGCAAATTTGAGTCAAAGATATATGCTCCCCAGGCAGACCGACCTTCCTGCCAAAAAGAATAAAAATCGGTGAAGAATTGAAAAAGTGATTTTCATGAAATATGGATGACGCTGGACAGATGACAGACAACACATGATGGGATAAACTCATCACCTGTCAGCCAGATGAGTTAATAATCAAAAAGAAATACAATAAAGAGTAATGAAATATTTAAACTGGCAAGATGGATTAAAGCTAAGGTCTCACATAGCCAGAATCACATCACGGTAGACACTGGTAGATGATTTTGAGCTGCCTAGGGGTCAACCAGCACATGTTTGGGGCCCTTCTTTCAGAATACGTGAGAGCCAGGGAGCTACCTTGACAACCAAGTGGGTGTGGCTTCCATCCCTGGAAAGTTTCATTGTGTTGAAAATTGCTGTGGATCAAGAGCCTGATGATTTCATGTGTCGCATCTGTGAGCATCCTTGAGGCATACGTGAGGCTTACGTGGGCTACCGTAGCATCCCATGACAACCATCAAGCTGAAAATATTCACAGAACAACAATCTGTAGAAAGTGAAAAGTTTGCCTTGGGGGCGTGGCTTATTTTGCATTGCCGTGGCTATGCTGTACTACAGCTGTGAAAAGCGTACACACTGCTATCATTGCTGTAAGCCCATATGTTGCTACACATTGCTGCTGCTATTGGTTTTCCTGGGGTCTTATGTCGCTACCATCGCAGCTACCGCGGCTTTATTTGCAAATTTATGTGACAGATCACCTCCGAAATCTGCCTGACTGGCCACAGGAGTCCCAGCCACCATTCTCACATTTTAGGACCAGAAACAGGACATGCACCATTACCTTTGCTGTTGGGTCTGTGGGATTGACAGGAACATCTGGTTTCTGGAGCTCAGTGACTGAGTCACGGAGTGAAAGTGAAGGAGATCAGAAAGGTATGAACATGCCAGCCCATGAAGGGCTTTCCGAATGAATGCTAAAACCTTAAAACATCTCCTTAAACAGATTCTCAAAGATTGTAGACTTTCTTTTTTAATCAGAACATCTGATTTGCGAGCTGCTAAATGACCCCAAGTTGCAGAAATGTGTGTGTGCTGGACATTTGAAGTGAAAAAAAAACAAGAAAATGATGGAGGAACTGTTGAAAATATTCATGATTTTCTTACAGGACTGTTAGTTTTGTAACAGATTTTATTTATTTTTTTTTGCTGTCTGGTTTCCATCAAATCCTGCGCTCTGATTGGCTGGCGAGCGGGTCCGTATCCTATGGTACGGACTCCGGTTATGGACTTCTGGCGACTCGCTCGTTCACAACAACAAACATAGTAGCATTTTTTGTCAACATTTATCTTTTTTTATAAGATTTATTTATAAGATAATCAAAAATCTTATAATTTTTTGCCAGCATTTCTCAGGAGAATAGCATTAATTTTACAGCATGGATAGCGATAATGACAGTGTTCACAGCGAAAGTGAGTTTTACTACCCTGAGGAAGAAGAAATAAAAGAAAACATTTCAGGAGAAAGCTAAAAACCTGTAACTTGCTAATGCTGAGCAAAAACATGGCTGAATCCTGAATGACTCCTATTTGTATAAATAGGGGACTACATAGGCGGCAAACTGTAGTTTTTTTCCTGCTATGGAAGTGCACTTGTATACCGAGGAGGAAGCCATTTGCATTACAGCTGTGAATGAGGATTCAAAATGGCGGCTCGGCTCGGCCCGGTTTTCCCTTTCGGGCGCTCTCGCTTTCTGTTAGAATTTGGTAAAGAAAAAAATAAATATATTATTTACCAGCTTAAGGTCGGTGTGTATGGTGAAATACCGTGACTTCGGCCTTGAATACTGACCTTGACCCAGAGGGCCTCGCTCAGTACTTTCAAGACCTCGGTCACGGTATTTCACCATACGCACCTCCCAGCTGGTAAATAACATATATATTTTTTTTTTCTGAAGTATTTATTAGATGCTTTTTTGACCAAAAGCATTGATTTGTTCCATCTGATTCAACAAACGGACCCAAGATTTCATCCGCATCCAGTTTTTATACCGTATCTGTATCTAATATTGATATTTCTGCATGAATTTGTTATTTGTTTCAGATTATTAGAAAATGGAGTGAAGAGAAACCAAGACCTTTCAACAGCAGCAACGTGCAAACCATGATAAATAATTACAAAAAACAAAAACTGCACTGCAGGTGAAACTCTCTGAACTTTAATTTTATTCAGGAATAAAATCTCTTTTAGATGCAGTTGAAAAGTTCAGCAACATTTTCTGTATCTAATTAAATGAAATGATTATTCTCCAGAGTCACTTTTCTGTTCATTTGTTTAAAGTATTTGTGGAGCAGGACCGTAAAAGTGTGTGTCTATTTTTTTTGTTGTTGTTGTTTGGTTGTTTTTTTAAATTAATCTGATTTAATTGTTGAAGTATTTATCATTATTAAAATTACTTCTGAAAAAAAAAGAAAGAAACACTCACCTTATGATTTATTGTACTTTCATGCAGCTGGGGGGGAGTTGAAGGTCAACTGCCTTTCAGATTTTTTAAGTGTAGGTCATAAAAAGAATTTTCCCGACACCCAATTATTTTTGTTCAGTGGACCGAAAGCTACTGAATTCGAATCACAGACTTCCAATGTTAGGTTGTTTTTTTTTAATAGAATAATAATTAATTTATCTCCACATGGCCCTAAATTCTCTGCTATTTTTTCCTGCTTCACCATGACCCAATTCAAGATACTACGTCATGCATCACGTGGTGGGCTTTCCCTGTTCACGCAAGGCATTGTGGGATACAAATTTGAAACAGGAGAGAAAAATGGAGGACGTGAGTGTGCGAATGAAACGTGAAAGACCGACTACAGTAACGGAAAGAAAGTGAGAAGAAAAGACGTTATGTTATATACGAAGGAAAGGAAACGCAGGACCAAACTAATAAATATGGGCGCTCAGCGAGCACCTCGGTGTGATCAGCTGTTCGTTTAGCGACAGAATGATGGAACTGTCAGTGCACGCTCAAAGGGAAACCTGTAGATGGCAGTAATGCAACACTGTGGATGCCAGCTGCCGTAAAACCCAAAAGAAGAAGAAGAAGAAGGTAAACCTGCGCATGCGCACACGGACTTCCTCTGTCTGCTTGACTGCGCCAAGCAAGCGATTTCATGCACATTATTTGCTTTAATCCCCTCAAATTAAATAACTTCCCAGCCACAGAATGGCCTGATATTTTGTGAGATATTACAGAAATAAAAATATATCACAATCACCACATTTCAGAGCGAACTAAATTTCACCGATTTTATGAAATCGAAAGGCCGTCTAGCTTTAAAACAAACGTTAACCATTGATTAACATTTCTAAAATGAGGCGGAGTTTGATGTAGATGGCATGTTAGCGAGCTGATGTTACTCGTATATTAACTTCCTATATTCGAACATGTTCATATACGAACTCGGAGACACGCCCACATTTCCAAATATACATGAGTTGAAATTTTCTTTCCTGCATGTTTGTTATTTTCATAAGAATTTTTTCTTGTGTCATTTATAAGTGAGTTGGTTCCTGATTCATGAATCATTCAGCTCAAACTTTGCCACAGATCCATTTAATATATATATATTTTTTTCTTTTTCTGTCTTTTCTTCCATTGCACGGCATTAACACAAATACTTAAGCCTCGTTTCTGCCCTCACGGCTAAGATGATTAACCTTGGTGAGTGGCAGTAACTTCAAATGGCTTCGTTTATCGCTTCCAATGGAGAAATAAAAGCCTGCCTTTGAGGCAACACACACACACACACACACACACACGCACACACACACGGAGAAGCTTGGGTCTATCAACAGAGTTTTACTAAAGTGTTTGGTCTCTTGCAGCTATCTGAGCTTAAAGAAACCTCAGGTGTTTGACCTTTAGCAATAAGTGGCTGTGACGTGATGCTATGAAATATTTATAGCCCTTTTTCAACACAAAAGTTTGACGAGTGAGAACAAAAACAGTACCAAGAAAAGCCGAGGTGTCAATCCACACGGTCTCTTCAGAGCTTAACCGTTCATAACTCAGACATATTTTGAAGAAGTGTTATAAACACTGAGGTCACGTCGTCACTACGACATTATTATAATGTAGCTATAAACCATAAAAGGGAATATTTATAACACCATTCATGACAAATATCCAAACACTTCTGTCAGGGTGGAAAAAAATACGAAGAAATTATAGTTAAGTGAGAGGATAGATCAGGGATCGACATCTTAATTAAAAGTGGAAGTGTTCAGCTCAGAAAAATATATATTTAAAAAAATCCTCCCTGGACATGTACACAAATATTATTGATGAAATTATGAGTGATGAAACAATAACTTTTATGACTTATGACAAAAAAACTGCTTGGACATTATTTTTGTTTTAAAGGAACTATGAATGAAATGAATCAAACAATAAAAAATAATAATAATTTATTCCAGTCTTCAAAAGCAGCATGTAAATGTAATAACGGTGCAGCGCAGACTTGTCACTTATCTACGCCGAGTCACATAAAATACTTTGTTTTGAAATCGATTTAAAAAAATACCAATCCCACTTTCCCTTTGAATAGTTTTAGACCAAACTTCATAGCATCTTTAGTGCTTTTAGGAACAGCATTTTCTTTCATCATTTGTAACTCTTCCTCACTTACAGTGACGAAGCGATTGGACACCATTTTGCCGAGCTGCTCGAGGTGATTGGTCGAGAAATTCAGACTGTTTCTCGATAATCAGGAAGCACAATTTCCTATTATCACTTGTGTATTTATACTAAAATCACATCAAGTTTACAGTGGTGCTTAAAAGTTTGTGAACCCTTTAGAATTTTCTTAATTTCTGCATAAATATGACCGAAAACATCATCAAATTTTCACACAAGTCTTAAAAGTAGATAAAGAGAACCCAGTTAAACAAATGAGACAAAAATATTATACTTGTTCATTTAATTACTGAGGAAAATGATCCAATATTACATATCTGTGAGTGGCAAAAGTATGTGAACCTTTGCTTTCAGTATCTGGTGTGACCCCCTTGTGCAGCAATAACTGCAACTAAATGTTTGCGGTAACTGTTGATCAGTCCTGCACACCGGCTTGGAGGAATTTTAGCCCGTTCCTCCATACAGAACAGCTTCAACTCTGGGATGTTGGTGGGTTTCCTCACATGAACTGCTCGCTTCAGGTCCTTCCACAACATTTCCATTGGATTAAGGTCAGGACTTTGACTTGGCCATTCCAAATCATTAACTTTATTCTTCTTTAACCATTCTTTGGTAGAACGACTTGTGTGCTTAGGGTCGTTGTCTTGCTGCATGACCCACCTTCTCTTGAGATTCAGTTCATGGACAGATGTCCTGACATTTTGCTTTAGAATTTGCTGGTATAATTCAGAATTCATTGTTCCATCAATGATGGAAAGCCGTCCTGGCCCAGATGCAGCAAAACAGGCCCAAACCATGATACTACCACCACCATGTTTCACAGATGGGATAAGGTTCTTATGCTGGAATGCAGTGTTTTCCTTTCCCTAAGCATAATGCTTCTCATTTAAACCAAAAAGTTATATTTTGGTCTTATCCATCCACAAAACATTTTTCCAATAGCCTTCTGGCTTGTCCACATGATCTTTAGCAAACTGCAGATGAGCAACAATGTTCTTTTTGGAGAGCAGTGGCTTTCTCCTTGCAGCCCTGCCATGCACACCATTGTTGTTCAGTGTTCTCCTGATGGTGGACTCATGAACATTAACATTAGCCAGTGTGAGCGAGGCCTTCATTTGCTTAGAAGTTACCCTGGGGTCCTTGGTGACCTCGCCGACTATTACATGCCTTGCTCTTGGAGTGATCTTTGTTGGTCGACCACTCCTCAGGAGGGTAACAATGGTCTTGAATTTCCTCCATTTGTACACAATCTGTCTGACTGTGGATTGGTGGAGTCCAAACTCTTTAGAGATGGTTTTGTAACCTTTTCCAGCCTGATGAGCATCAGCAACGCTTTTTCTGAGGTCCTCAGAAATCTCCTTTGTTCGTACCATGGTACACTTCCAAAAACATGTGTTGTGAAGATCAGACTTTGATAGATCCCTGTTCTTTAAATAAAACAGGGTGCCCACTCACACCTGATTGTCATCCCATTGATTGAAAACGCCGGACTCTAATTTCACCTTCAAATTAACTGCTAATCCTAGAGGTTCACATACTTTTGCCACTCACAGATATGTAATATTGGATCATTTTCCTCAATAAATAAATGACCAAGTATAATATTTTTGTCTCATTTGTTTAACTGGGTTCTCTTTATCTACTTTTAGGACTTGTGTGAAAATCTGATGATGTTTTAGGTCATTTTATGCAGAAATTTAGAGAATTGTAAAGCATTCCCAAACTTTCAAGGCCCGCTATATATCACTTTCAGTCTCAATATGTGACAGATTTTTCTCCACGGTTGTATCTCTGCTATTTCTATTGTCAGCGTCTGTAAAAATGCTGTGCTTGGCTGAAAAACTGGACTCGTACGCTGTTGTGGATGAAACAGTCAGAAATTGAGAAATTTGAAAGGTTTTGAATAAGCAACATTGATGGTGTAACTCCATGCCTTTCTGTTTTCTTCAGTTCAATTCAACTTTATTTGTAGCAGACACTTTATGAAAAATGCATCAGTGCATCTCGACACAAAACCCAACACAGGAGTATATACGGTACAGGGCTGTTTACGCAGAAAGTGCTCAGATGTGGCACTTGACATTCTCCGTTTAAAGCCAGATGGGATTTGGGAGAATGGCCAGCCTTTTCCAGTTTACTGCCTCCACGACAGAGTGCTCTCTCTCTCTCTCGCTCTCTCTCTCTCTTATCAAAGCATTATCAGCCAGAGCCAAGAGCCGGCCTGAACAGCTAGTACACACCCACCGATAAAGCAGCCACTGGAGTGTGAAGAATCTCTAGACTCTTGGGCGAGTGCCTTTTGCTTTTTCACTTTTTTTTTTTTTATTGTGCCTCAGCAGCTGTGCCAGAAGAGTCCCAGCACTCAGACAACAGAAACCCAACAACAAGAAGGACTGAAAAGTAACAAAACAAAAGAAAGCATGAACTAGACCTCAACTTGGGAGTTCACGACTTCCAGAGCTTTGGTTCTCTGAGAACCTGGCAGGTGCTCGCTCTGAATGGAAAGTAGTCTTCTGGAAAAGAAGGATAGACGACCAGATCTAATCTTTAACTGCAAGGTAGAAATCATTTTTGTTGGACGTTTATGTTAAGTTGCCATGCCGATGCTGGAGGTTTAGTGCCAGCAGTGGCTCTATACGGCCTTATAAAAAAGGTTCCACTTAGCGTCTTTAAGAGATCAGTGATAGACAAGACCATAAAGGTTCTACAGCAGACCATGTCCAGTTTCAAGTAAATGCTTGTAGAAAGGAACACATGTTTAGACTAGAAAAGCACTCGGAGAGCGCAGACCTCCACCAAGAATCCTTTAAAAAATTCCTGGATCCAGACGGTGATCCGGATCACCGCCAGAATTTAATGGATTGTTACTTGTGCCCAGTCACACCTCTGGAAAAAAATTTCAGAGCAATCCGTTCATAACTTTTTCCGTAATGTTGCTAACAGACAAACCAACAAACAAACAAACCAATGCTACCAAAAAAATAACCTCCTAGGCAGAGGTAAAAATATCACTTCAAGGTTTTGTAGGTCTCTCTGAATCTCGATTCTGTTTTTGAATTCTCTCGTTGTTGTTGTTGTGCGTAATACTTTCAGGATTTCTTCAGATGAACTTGGTTAACCTCTATAAGGGTTAACCTATTTAACTTCTCTGAGAGATTATAACCTTAAAACCTTCTGTTGTTGCTGTTGGTGTTGCTGGTGTTGGTGGTGGACTGTTACAGTTGAGTTTGGTCCCTCTAGTCAAGCCATGAAAGGTTCTGTATAGAACCCTACAGTAGAAAGTTTTATGGAGATCCACATTATAAATTGAAGCTCTTAAAGTTCTCCTGAGAATGAATGAATGAATCTATTTATTTATTTATTGAGAGACAGATTTTTTTCCCCAAAACGGGGTCTACTTGACATGCTTTCTTAATGAAATGGAAACTATTTTCTTCAGATAATATTTGAGGTTTTGTCAGAGGAACGAAAGAACCACTAAAAGACTCTTTTTTTAAATATAAAAAAAAGCCTTAGTTTATGAAGTTGCTGAGAAAACCTCTTTAGAAAACTCACTTCCAGTCCAGAATGCTGGTGTATATATATATATATATATATATATATATATATATATATATATATGGGTGGCACGGTGGTGTAGTGGTTAGCGCTGTCGCCTCACAGCAAGAAGGTCTGGGTTCGAGCCCCGTGGCCGGCGAGGGCCTTTCTGTGCGGAGTTTGCATGTTCTCCCCATGTCCGCGTGGGTTTCCTCCGGGTGCTCCGGTTTCCCCCACAGTCCAAAGACATGCAGGTTAGGTTAACTGGTGACTCTAAATTGACCGTAGGTGTGAGTGTGAATGGTTGTCTGTGTCTATGTGTCAGCCCTGTGATGACCTGGCGACTTGTCCAGGGTGTACCCCGCCTTTCGCCCATAGTCAGCTGGGATAGGCTCCAGCTTGCCTGCGACCCTGTAGAAGGATAAAGCGGCTAGAGATAATGAGATGAGATGATATATATATATATATATATATTATCTGTAGCCACTTATCCTGTTCTACAGAGTTGTGGGCGAGCTGGAGCCTATCCCAGCTGACTATGGGTGAGAGGCGGGGTACACCATGGGCAAGTCGCCAGGTTGTCGCAGGGCTGATACACAGAGAAAAACTATCATTCACATTCACGGTCAATTTAGAGTCACCAGTTAACCTAACCTGCATGTCTTTGGGGGAAACCGGAGCACCCAGAGGAAACCCACGCGGACACGGGGAGAACATGCAAACTCCGCACAGAAAGGCCCTCATCGGCGACCCAGAACCTTCTTGCTGTGAGGCGACAGTGCTAACCACTACACCACCGTGCCACCTGTGGATGAATCATTCAAATGTCAAATCCACCTTACAAACCTACTCTTGGGAATGAAGGGGGTGGGGCAAAAAAACCCTAATCTTACCTAATGCACCTTTAAGGGTTATAGATTGAACCTTTTAACCCCTCTAAGAGTTTATTACATAAAGGAAATCAAGTGTTCATCATCTTATAAAAGGTTCCATTTAGTACCTTTAATGGTTCTTCAGTTTGTCCTTCTTGCTTTTCTCTTAAGAACCTTACTGTCAGTAACACGATAGACAGCGCCACTTCCAGTCAGACTACAAACATGGCTGATCTGAACTACAACACCCAAGAACCACAGCGCCCTCTTTCGCCTGTCTATTAATTACATCTGTCACTCATTTCCTGGTTAATCAGCCCACGCTATATAAATACCTCTCCCACACTCACTCAATGCGAAGTATTGTTCAGTGTCTTACCTGTCATACCAAGCCTTGTTATTCTGCCTGCCTTATCGTGGTCTCAACCCTCGTTATTGTCTTGTTCTGATTCGTCTCTAGTCTAGCCCTTATTACTCTGTGCGCTGATCCATCCCTGCCTGTCCCTCGACTTTGATTTTGTCTAGCATTTTGGATTTGTTTGCCAGTCTGCGTTCCCCGCTCTCCCCCGCACATACATCTGTCCGTGCCTGCATCCTGACACTCACAGGATTTTCAGTAGATCCGCTTCGGAATGCTGGATTCCTCAGAAGGACAGACAATGAACTCCTAAAGGTTCAAAATGAAGTTTCTCCATAGATATTTTTTTTAAAAAAAATCATTTTCCTTTGATGGACAACCAGAGACTGGTATAGGAAAAGTTTTTTTTTTTTTCCAGTTGTTTTGCTGTGTATTTATAATTATTGGCTGATGGCTGACAGGAGTTCGGGGTGATGTTCAGGGGTCCAACAGTGGATCTCTTGACTTTTCTAACAATTTTTTGTGAGGTTTTTTTGTTCCTCCTGGAGAATCCTTCAAGTTTCTACATAGACATCTACAATAAAACAGAGCATTCACTGTTTTTTTTTTAATAAAAGGTTCCCTCTAAAATTTGAACCTTTTTGGAAAGCTAGCCTGATTTAAAATGTTCCTGAAATGGTTTTCGAGTTGTTAACTCTTAATATCTAATGTAGATCCATCACTGATAAGGAACATCCAGATGAATGAACTGAAAGATGGATGTTTTCAGAAGAATGGAGAATGAATGACTCTCCAAATAACCCTCAAGGAACCTATTTTTCTCTTAAAATCTAGCAGTCCTGGGATCTAACCAATCTAGTTCTCGTAACTGGTACAAAACCTGAAGACACTCTTCCATATACAGGACATACTATACAGCGATGATTCATGATGCACATTCTGCATGCTTGTGTTTGAGCTCTTTCAGTTTTCTTTAGTTGCAGGCTGTCGGAATACAAACCCTCATCCATTTTTTGGTCTTTGAGAGAAACGGTACCCGTAAATAACCATAAATCTTTCCACTCTAAAACAGAGCGAATGTTTTGACATGGAAAACGATCCCAATCCGCAAATGCAGTGATGTGGAGGATTGTAAATAGATAAACATATTGGCTGAGCCAGAGCTCGAGAGAAAATAATTGGCAAAAAAAAAAAGCATATGACCTTCTTTACATCAGTGAATGTCAATAATGTACAGCATGAAAAAAAAAAAAACAGAAAATTACTGAAGTGGTTGTGAAAGCAGTTTTCATTAAAGGCAAACCAAACACATGGACATCATCATCATCAGGGTCAGAGAATTTTAACACGACATGCATTTTTGATGGAGAGGTAATATTTATCCTGGTCGTAAGTGAAGTTTGCTTTTCAGATTTTTTCCATTTCAGATGTCAAACTGTGTCTTCTGTCCATCCTGTCTAGTGGATCCAGTGGGAGGGAATCTGTGTTCACATTACAAATCTCATTGTTGAATTTCAATTCCGATCCCCCCCCCCCATCAGATCAGATTTGCCTGTCTTGACAGTTCACACTGAAAACTGCAAGTGACTTAACAGCAGGTATCTAACTGAACTGGCCAGTTCACAGACAGACAATCTGAACTGATATGGAAAAAGTCATTAATTGTCATCTCATCTCATCTCATTATCTGTAGCCGCTTTATCCTGTTCTACAGGGTCGCAGGCAAGCTGGAGCCTATCCCAGCTGACTACGGGCGAAAGGCGGGGTACACCCTGGACAAGTCGCCAGGTCATCACAGGGCTGACACATAGACACAGACAACCATTCACACTCACATTCACACCTACGCTCAATTTAGAGTCACCAGTTAACCTAACCTGCATGTCTTTGGACTGTGGGGGAAACCAGAGCACCCGGAGGAAACCCACGCGGACACGGGGAGAACATGCAAACTCCACACAGAAAGGCCCTCGCCGGCCCTGGGGCTCGAACCCAGGACCTTCTTGCTGTGAGGCGACAGCGCTAACCACTACACCACCGTGCCGCCACCATTAATTGTCATGATCTGGAAAATCAAGCAAAATTTTTAAAAAAGAGGTTTTTGACCACCTTTGGCAGCAAAAACAGACAGCTCGATAATTTATTTAATTATGAAAATGTATATATTTTTTAACAAAATCAGACAAATCCAAATTTAGTGTATAACTTCAAAAATGCAGTAAAATGGCACTAATTATTACTGACGGTTAATGACTCAAGGATTCATTGGACAGGGAAATTGCCAAGCATTGTGTCTGGAAGACATGTTCGTGATTTTTCTCACACTGCTATTTCTTTCTTTCATATGCCCACTCCGAAGGAGGGGGGGTATACTGGTTTACCTCCATCCATCCATCCATCCATCCATCCATCCATCCATCCATCCATCCATCCATCCCAAACACCCTTTTTCTCAGCAACTACAAATCACAACTGCTTGGTATTTGGTACCGAGCTTCAGCTTGGGGTTCTATACCGTGTTTTCAAGTCTGTCCCACAGTGACTTCCTGTTTACTGACTAAACGTATTTACGGAACATATAGGGTGGATTTTGACGCTATTTCAAGAAGCAAAATGCTATTTCAAAATGCTATTTCACCAGGATGCTATGTGAAATCCCTGGGGAGAGACACTGCTCTTTACTTACTTGTTTCAGGGTTCATTATTTGTCGAAGTCAACATTCATAATAAGTGTCCTATTCCTTCGACTGCTTGCGTTCTGATATAAGCGACAGCAGGGGATACATTTGTGGTCAGAAGTTTACATACACTCATCATAGGCATGAATGTCATGGTAATTTTGGGCTGTTAATGATTTCCTTGAACTGTTCTTTTTTTCAGGGTGGAATGATTGTATGGCATACATCTCTAATGACTTCAAAAAACAAGAATTGAGTCCACAAGTTTTTGAACTTATTTTGGATTTTCTCTAATCCACACAGGGTCAAAATTATACATACAGGCTCAAATATATACATACATCCCCACTAATATTTGGTTAAATGTCCCTTAGCAAGTTGCACCTTGGCCAGATGCTTTTGGTCGCCATCAACAAGCTTCTGGCATAATTCTGGCTGGATATTTGACCAGTCGTCATCTTGGCAGAATTGGTAGAGTTCATTTAAATTGGTTGGTTTCCTAGCATGGACCTGGCTTTTAAGAGTAGTCCACAAATTTTCAATAGGGTTGAAGTTGGGGCTTTGGGAAGACCATTCCAGAAGCTTAATGTTAGCTTGCTTTATCCATTCCAAAACCAGTTTTGATGTGTGTTTGGGATCATTGTCCTGTTGGAACACCCAACTGTGTCCAAGATTCAACCGTCTAGCTGTTGATTTGAGATGAAGTTGAATAATTTGGAGGTAGTCCTCCTTCATTATTCCATCCACTTTGTGCAACGCACCAGTACCACTGGCAGCAAAACAGCCCCAGAGCATGATGCTACCACCACCATGCTTGACAGTTGGTACAGTGTTCTTAGGTTTGAAAGCTTCACCTTTACTCCTCCAAATATATCTCTTGTCAATGTGGCCAAATAGCTCAATCTTTGTCTCGTCTGACCATAAAACTTTTCTCCATAAGGCATTTGGCTTGTCCATGTGGGCAGCTGCAAATTTCAGTCAAGCTTAAAGGTGTCAATTTTGGAGCAGGGACTTCCTTCTTGGCGGCACGGTGGTGTAGTGGTTAGCGCTGTTGCCTCACAGCAAGAAGGTCCTGGGTTCGAGCCCCGGGGCCAGCGAGGGCCTTTCTGTGTGGAGTTTGCATGTTCTCCCCGTGTCTGTGTGGGTTTCCTCCGGGTGCTCCGGTTTCCCCCACAGTCCAAAGACATGCAGGTTAGGTTAACTGGTGACTCTAAATTGAGCGTAGGTGTGAATGTGAGTGTGAATGGTTGTCTGTGTCTATGTGTCAGCCCTGTGATGACCTGGCGACTTGTCCAGGGTGTACCCCGCCTTTCGCCCGTAGTCAGCTGGGGTAGGCTCCAGCTTGCCTGCGACCCTGTAGAAGGATAAAGCGGCTAGAGATAATGAGATGAGATGAAACTTCCTTCTTGGTCTGCGCCCTCTCAGTCCATGGCAATGTAAAACTTGCTTCACTGTGGACAGTGATGCTGGTGTTCCAGCAGTTTCCTGTTCATGGCAGGCTTGAGCCTTGGTGGTTCCTGGGTTGTTCCTGAACATCCTAACCAATTTCCTCTCAATTGAGGGTGACACATCTGAATAACTTGTACTTATGTACAATTGTTTGAACTGATCATCTTGGAATCTGCAGTTGTTTAGAAATGGCTCCAAGAGACCTTCCCAACTTGTGTAAATCTACAATTCTCCTTCTTACATCTTCACTGAGTTCCTTGGACTTTCCCATGGTTCTGAGTATTGGTCAATCCAATGAGTGCTGTCAAACAAATCATTTTTATTCTGGCAAAGAGAAACTACCAGTTGTAGTCAGTCATGATCACTAATGACTTCGGCCTTGGCCTTGTTAAGTTAAAAGACATTGTAGAACCTTCAGCACTACTTATTAACAGATTTAAGTGAACATATGTATATATTTGAGCCTGTACGGTATGTGTAATTTTGACCCTGTGTGGATTAGAGAAAATCCAAAATAAGTTAAAACTTGTGGAATCAATTATTGTTTTTTGAAGTCATTAGAGATGTATGCTGTACAATCATTCCACCCTGGAAAAAGAACAGTTCAAGGAAATCATTAACAGCCCAAAATTACCATGACATTCATGCCCATGATGAGTGTACGTAAACTTCTGACCACAACTGTACGTAAGTGAGAAGTAGCTCACAGTTGATCTTGTTTTTCTTGCTTGGAGAGTGAGCTGAGGCGGCACGGTGGTGTAGTGGTTAGCGCTGTCGCCTCACAGCAAGAAGGTCCTGGGTTCGAGCCCCGGGGCCGGCGAGGGCCTTTCTGTGCGGAGTTTGCATGTTCTCCCCGTGTCCGCGTGGGTTTCCTCCGGGTGCTCCGGTTTCCCCCACAGTCCAAAGACATGCAGGTTAGGTTAACTGGTGACTCTAAATTGAGCGTAGGTGTGAATGTGAGTGTGAATGGTTGTCTGTGTCTATGTGTCAGCCCTGTGATGACCTGGCGACTTGTCCAGGGTGTACCCCGCCTTTCACCCGTAGTCAGCTGGGATAGGCTTCAGCTTGCCTGCGACCCTGTAGAAGGATAAAGCGGCTAGAGATAATGAGATGAGATGAGAGTGAGCTGATTTGGCTGTATTAGGTTTATTTATTTATTTATTTATTTATTTTACATCCAACCAATGATACAGTCACCTGTTTATCATTGAAGTTATCCATGTTTTAAAGCATTCAGTGAAGCATTCATTTTAAAGCATTCAGTGAAATAAATGCCAATTTAGTGAATGAGCCAAGAAAGGTCAACAGATCACAGGCGCAGCGATGATAGATGACGTCACTAACTTTGGAGTGCTGATTTGCTGAAATGGAGCGGTTAGTTGTTGTCATCTGTGAAAAATTAGACATGGCAGATGTGAGTTTCTGTAAGAAAACCATTGTTGGGTTGTAGAATGAAAACACCTGGTTTTGCAAGAAAAAAAAAAGAACAATTTTATTTATCACACATACACTCAAGCACAGTGAAATTTATAATTTGTCCTTTGCATTTAACCCATCTGAAGCAGTGAATACACACATGAGCAATGAGCACACACACATGGTTAGGTGCCTTGCTCAAGGCCCAAGGACACCCCCATCCATCCATCCATCCATCCATCCATCCATTGCCTGTAGCCACTTATCCTGTATAGGGTCGCAGGCAAGCTGGAGCCTATTCCAGCTGACTAGTTGCTCCTATGAGCGCTGTGATAACCAGGCTCCTACACCCTGGACAAGTCGCCAGGTTATCACAGGGCTGACACACAAAGACAAACAATTCACATTCACACTCACATTCACACTTATGGTCAATTTAGAACCATCAATTAGCCTAACCTGCATGTCTTTGGACTGTGGGGGAAACCAGAGCACCCAGAGGAAACCCACACAGACACGGGGAGAACATGCAAACTCCACACAGAAAGGCCCTCGCCAGCTGTGAGGCAACAGTGCTGACCACAGACATCACCTCCGATCTGCAGCTAGCACTGGTTCCATTTTTTCCAGGTTAGTGGTTTTTTTTTTTCTTTTTTTCCCCATACTATAAATTAAACAGAACAGATGTATCTTTGGGATACAAATGTATTGAAAAAGAAGCTCTCGCAGAATGAGTACAGAGCTGAATAATGCTTACAACATTACCCAAACATGAAAGTTAAACTCTAGACTAAACTAAACTGTGAGAAAAAAAAGATCCGAGAAGGTTCCTGAAAGTTTTGTTTGGTTGTTAAGCGCTCATATGATCATACAGCAGGTTCTACTTGGAGCCCTCACTGATCGAGGAAGCTCCAGATGGACAAAACAAAGAACCCTAGAAAATGTGATTGATCAAAATGTTTTCCTGAGAATGTAGAACCACTGTCGCACCACTAAACTCTTCAGTCATGTGTCGAAGGAATATCAAGCATTAGTGTGGGATGTTCAAGGGCTAAAATAACGCTGAAGCTTAGCAAAGAGCTGAGAATCGACAAAAAATCAACCCGCGGTGTACAATGGCACGTCCACTGTTAACTGGAGCTCAAGGAATGGACACAAATGAGCTGGAATTTTTCATTAATAATTCTTCTAATCTGCCAATCCTCATGTGCAATCTGGTTCTTTTGTGGGAAATCCTAAACGAGAGTGAGAGACAGAGAGAGAGAGAGAATTACACGCAGAAATCCAAATACATCCAGGGATTTAAACCATGCTAAGCAAAGAAATTCATATCCCCTCTTCACAGCCTCTTTCTCCTCGTTTAAGCTGCGATGATTTATCGTCTCAGTCAGACCCGTCACTGCAGGTGACTAAATGGAGACTTCCCAGAGCCAGGCGGGATCGGTCTGGCTCTGAGAAAATAAAGATTATGATCTAATTCAACTCCAGCGGGCTATGTTGAGCCCCAATCCCACTGTACACAGCTAATGGAATCAGAAACTGAGACAACGATGGAAAGGCGAAAGCAAATGACTCACTAATGAAGACTAATGGAGGAGATGGCACACGGAGCGGATAGTTTAAAGAGAGATTACAGCACCCACCTGAGGAGGCGGCGGCAGGTTGAGCTAAGCTAATTATGCTAGCGCTGAAAAGGAGTCCTGAAGACAGGAAAGACAAGCAAGACATCTGGTTTTCCGAAAGTGTTGGGTGGGATTATGGATTCAGGATGGGAGATTCGGTGCCAGAAAATGACACTCAGCAGAGTATGAAATATGAACTCGATTAAATTGAGCAGTATGAATATTTTGTCTTCTGTCAAAAAGAGGATAGAAAATAATGCAGGCAACAGGCCAGTGGCACCTTGTAAAATGAGGTGTGATGTCACCAGGGTTCAGGAACAAACTATCGAAATGCAGCGACCACGTCCACAATCCATGTCCCGCCAAGCCAGATCTTCTCTTTTACCTCTTTCCAGCAATATATTACATTTCAGGGGAAAGCAGCTCATGCATGCTGAAGAAGTCACCAGAAGACACCAGCTGCCATCATATTAGCATAGACAATTTGCATATTCATCAAATAATCATCATTTGCATATCAAAATGTGTTACAGGAAGAAACAAGATTTACTGAAGAATAGAATAAATTTAAAGAATGTAAATTAATACATGATATGTTTTAATAATTTACAAAGAAAGAGGTCATCTTTGACGACGGCACCACAAATTAAAGTTGTTTACGTATTTAAATTTTGTAATTTCTATCAAGAACACAGAGAAAAGGAAGCCGTAGTGGTGAGGAGTCAGGAAATGGACACAAAGGAAATAGTTCTGAATGAGAGAATTTACTTTTATTTCGCTAAATACAAAACACAAACAATGGTGATCAGTAACTGGTCATTGAGAACAATGGTGATCACTGATTGGTTGTTTGGATCAGTGGGAACAAGTGATTGGTCATTGGGATGTTTACTGGGAACAATGATCAGTGATGTTTCGAAACAGTGGTGATCAGTGATTGGTTGTTTGGAATAATGTGGATCAGTGATTGGCTTTTGAGAACAACAGCATGCTATGATTGGTTGTTGAGAAGAATGATGGGCTGTGATTGGTTGTTGAGAACAATGGTGAGCTGTGGTTTGGTTGGTGGGATTAATGGCAAGCTGTGATTGGTTGTTGAGAAGAATGATGAGCTATGATTGGTTGTTGAGAACAATGGTTAGCTGTGATTTGGTTGTTGAGAACAATGGTGGACTGTAATTTGGTTGGTGGGATCAATGGTGGGCTGTGATTGGTTCTTCAAAACAATGGCAAGCTGTGATTGGTTGTTGAGAACAATGGTGGGTTTTGATTTGGTTGTTGGGAACAATGGTGAGCTGTGATTGGTTGTTGAGAGCAATGAGAAGCTGTGATTGGCTGTTGAGGACATTGGGGCTCACTGATTGGCTGCTGGGAGATGATCAGCGATTGTCTGAAACAATGGGTATCAGTGATTGGTTGTTGGGATTAATGGCGAGCTGTGATTGGTTTTTGGGAATAATAACATGCTGTGGTTAGATGTTGAGAACAATGGTGAGCTGCACTTTGTTTGCTGAGAACAATTATGAGCTGTAATTGGTCGCTGAGATCAGGGGGGATCAGTAATTGGCTGCTGGTAGATGATCAGTGATTGTCCAAAACAGTGGGTATCAGTGATTGGTTGTTGGGATTAATGGCGAGCTGTGATTGGTTTCTGGGAATAATAGCATGCTGTGATTAGATGTTGAGAACAATGGTGAGCTGCACTTTGTTTGCTGAGAACAATAGTGAGCTGTGATTGGTTGTTGAGAACAATGGTGAGCTGTAATTGGTCGCTGAGATCAGGGGGGATCAGTAATTGGCTGCTGGTAGATGATCAGTGATTGTCCAAAACAGTGGGTATCAGTGATTGGTTGTTGGGATTAATGATGAGCTGTGATTGGTTGATTGGAACAACGCTGCGCTCTGATTGGTCACGGAAAGCTGTACTGAGTGCAAGACTGTTACTAATATCTGTAACAAAATCACAAAGTTGGCAAAACTGCAAATGACCATTATTTTCTAACCAGCAAAGCTTAGTTTGCCAGCCTATGTTGTTTTCTTCTGTCAAACGGACATAAATTTACAGAAAATATAGATGTAAACATGGATCAGTTTAGTTCTGCTGTATTTGTTGGTGACAACTTTTTTGTAGTTCATCAGCAGACCATCAGACCACCGTAAGCTGCTATGTGTCTTCAAGATGGCTGCCACTCATATCCTGAGTTTGTTAAAGACATTAATTTAGAACAATAGCATCATAAACATCAACCAGGATTAATGTTAGAACGCTAATAAAGTATGAATAAATACCTGTCCTCTCTTTTGTCTGACCCAGCTTTAGATTACTAATCAAGCGTCCTGTTTCCTCCTGCCAAGCTTTTGACGTGACAATCACCCCATGAATCTGTCTGAGCGTTCCAGCCTTCAGATGGCCAAATAACACATTTTTCCTCCTCTCTCCCTTTCTCTCGCCAGAGCGTGTCCATCAGGTGTCCATTAATTCAAACAACAGACAGATGGTCAATTAACTTTTGTTCATTAACTCAATTGCGCAAAGAAAAAAAATGGCTGTGCTTTCATCATTTGTGTCTATCGATTGAGGCATGCAATATTTCTCCACGCCTAGTGCACTGTTTTAATCTAATGCTTGGATCGGTGATTTGCTGATATCAGACATACAGAGGAAAAAAAAAATCACGGTTGGTGTTCAGGGTCAGAAAAGTCACTAAAGGCATCACTTTAATTCCAATTTAGCAACGCAGGTTAATCTCAATCAGCAAGCATACGGCGTCCGGCCCCGTGCGGCTTCAACAGCTGATTTCATTCATCTCGGCTTTTAAATGCCATTTGGGGAGGAAGTGAGAGATTTCAGCATCTGTCCTGCTAAATGAGGGATGAACTTTGACAACCACATCAGCCAGTACAGACGTCTACTTCCTGTTTTCTTTAAGTTGCTTCAAGAACGAATTGCGTCTCAAGTCATCGATAACAGATGACTATACATTCAGGGTGCGATTTCTCAAAAAAACAGAAGGGGGGATGTTTTTTTTTTAATCATGAAACATCACAAAATTAAGGTAACAATAGGCTAACAGCTCAATAACATCCGATGATATCAAATGAATAACACTAAATGAAAACGAACACTAAACCAGAGATAGTAAATTCATCTTCCTATCTCTCTGACTAAATACACAAACACTAACACACAACAAAGTTTGCATTGCTTGTCGCGTTGCTGTGATGTTTCTCTCCCTCTGGATTAAATGGACAGTGACTTTAAAATCACTAAAATACATGAATACTAAGGCTACGTTCACACTGCAGGCTGAAGTGACTCAAATCCGATCTTTTCGCCCATATGTGACCTGTATCCGATCTTTTATTGACAATATGAACGACACAGATCCGATTTTTTCAAATCCGACCCAGGCCGTTTGGATATGTGGTCCTAATTCCGATTCCTATCCGCTCATTTCATATGCGACTTCAGTCTGAACCGCCAGGTCGCATTCATCTGACTTACACGTCATCAACAAGCCACAAACATCACTATTCTGCGCTGAAGTAGGCGGCGGGTCTCTCAAAAAAAGTTACAACAACATGGCGCATAATCACAGGTGCAGATAGAGGGGGGGACTCGTCCCATCCAGATTTAAATTCACCTCGCTCGGTCCCCCCCACTTATAGGGAGGAAAAAACGTCTATGCTGTCTTTCTTTGCATAAGGCAAACCTCACGGAAAAATCAAAAGACTAATTACCATTCGGTTTATTGAGGTGCACAGCAGTGTATACATAGTTGCAACAACTCACATAAAACAAAACAAAGACTGATATTCGGTTGGTTGAGCTGCGCAGACTGCACAGGTTGCGAGCTCGAGCTTGGTTGCTATGGTTACCCACAACAAGTTTGACAGGCATATCGGGGTTTGGGGTTGGTTTCCTGGCAGCTTTGTCCCCCCCAGTTTTTTTGTCCCCCCCAGTTCAAAAAACGTATCTGCGCCCCTGCGCATGACATCAATGCGAGGGACGCTTCGGGCTGTGAAGGTTCTGAATCTTCTCAATGGAAGGACGCAGAGGTTAGGGAGCTGATTTCCATTTGGGGGGATGCAGCTATTCAAGCTAGATTGGATGGGTCATACCGCAACCGGGCGGTTTTACTTCCGTAAACACTGGCCATGCTCACTGCGTGTGACGTCGTCGTATCCTGCAATGCGCATGCGGAACACTTTTAGGTCGCTTTTCGTTCATACTGAGGATCACATACAAGTCGCATATATTTGTTAATGTGAACGACCTCACAAAAAAATCGGAATTGAGCATTAAGCCTTGCAGTGTGAACGTAGCGTAAATGAACAGTTTGCTCTGATGGCGCAGTTCACATTGTGCGCAGCTTTCCGATTTAAACTGTTTTTTTCTCATCCTTATACTTCCTGTTTCATGGACTGTAACGGATTTGCTTGTTTAGTAATTTTAATACAGAATTTACTTTGAAATTATAATCAGACACTCCAACGTCCCCCCTAAAAAAAAAAATCGGCCGTGAAAAAGGCGGCATCCGCCAAAAGGTGCGCTGTTTGCATCCCTGCATAGAACGCAAAGATATTGTTATTATCTACAATGTATCTATTTGCTGGGGACGTTCGTGAACATCAAAGCTGCCACTTCGGGTCATTTTGAAAGTGAGTGCAATGTAGACCATAGAAAACTGTGTCACAACATGCCTGTCATGTCAACTTTTTTTTTGGTTTGTTTGTTTTATTGACGGGGTTGTCCCCGAGGATTTTTTTTCAGCAGAGATAAAAACCAGAGGGGGGGATGATCCCCACCATCCCCCCCAGCAAATCGCACCCAGTATACATTAATATTAGTGCTAGGTACTGTACATCCTCGGTATAGATAACTTTGTTTTGGGTAAATTTGTTGTCATGTTTGTTGGTTGGGTGATTGGGTTAGCATAGCAAACTAGCCAGCTATGTGAATTAATTAAGATCCACCAGGTGTAAGGAAAGGTGTAATTTTCTTTTAGTGTTTTTCCAACTAATACGTCTTGCTTGTTTGCATGAAGAGACGCAGTTGTAACCGATGTATGCAGTTTAATTTAACTGCAAATAAAATTTAATTGAAAATCCAATCACTCTCTACCATTTTTTGAATCTCATTTTAACCCCTGGTTAGTTTCCTTGATTTCTTCTTTTTTTTTTCCTTCCAGGATCAGATGTCGAAAATGTATGTTTCATTATTTGAAAAAACAGCTTAACCACCGAGCAGCACACTTCCTCGACAGCCCAGTTGACACCCGTCTGACAAATGAGCCAAAATAAGAGGTTAACCATGAACGTGCGTCAAAATGTCAGCAATGAAGCTAACTCAGTCCACAGCGACTGCTGCCTCTTAAATTAGACGTAGCCCAGTTTAGGCAACCAACCACTGCCCAAGCTGTTATTTTTGTCTTGGGGTAATTGGTTGCTGTCAAAGTGTCAGATAAAGCAGATTGTCGAGGACGAAACGGCATGGCTTTGCCCCCTTATTAACCTGAGTACCACTGAGCACATTGAAAGATAAGGCAACAACAGAAGACGTGGGCACCTTCAGATTTGTACTTATTATCTGCAGCAAGTAGAAGCTGCTGAACCGAACCCACAGACATTCATCATAAATCAGTTACATAACGTCTCCATAATGTCTCTGAATCTGTCAAATTGGAAAGATGGTTGATTTTTTTTTTTTAATGGATAAATGTGTCATGTTGAAGTAATAATATACTCAGGCTATCACAGGCAATGTTATTTAACATCATGAATGCTCTGAGCAGAATATAATAGGACCTTCTTGTTGATTCTAAGATCCCTGTTCTTGGCGGCAGGAGTGGAACCCAGTGTGTTCTTCTGTTTTCTGTTGCATGCTGAGATGCTTTTCTGCTCACCACGGTTGTAAAGAGTGATTATATGAGTCACCATATTCTTCCTGGCAAAAAAAAGCTCGAACCACCTCGAATCTGTCCATTTCCCTCTGACCCTCTCTTATCAACAAGGCGTTTGGTTTTTTCCACCCACAGAACTGTCGCTCACTCACTCGAACTGTTTTTTTTGTTTTCCGCACCATTCTGTGTAAACTCTACAGACTGTTGTGTGTGAAAACCCCAGGAGGAGATCAGCAGTTTCTGAAATACTCAAACGTCATCCTCATCTGGCTCAAACCAACACCCACAGTGCCACAGTGAAAGAAAGAAAGTCACACTTCACTGTGAGATCACAATTTTCCCCGTTCTGATCTGATGTTTGAACATTGTGAACATTAACTAAAGCTCTTGATTTATATCTGTATGATTTTGTTGCATCGTGCTGCTGTCGAAGGATCGGCTGATGTGAGAACTGCAGAAAACAGAACAGCAGGTGGATGTGGGGGGTTCGTAATACATTGGCCGGTGAGTGTATGTTTTATGATGAGTCAGAACTGTCAAACCCAGGTGAGCAATTTATCTGAGCTGAACAGATTGCATTTTTTTTTCTTCAAGCCTTGATACTTTCCTTTTTTTTTTTTCTTTTTTTTCTTTCACCCAAGCCCCTACACACACGTACGCACACACACAACAATACGTTATCAGTAAGAGTAATGGGTTTTGGAATGAAAATGTCACTCTTCCCCATAAACATCTACCTTGACATCATCAACATGAGTAAATAAACAGCTTATTACCAAATTTTAAGAAAGTGCGACTGTGTAACCGAAAGTGGTTCTGCACGTACTAGGTGAAAAAAGTGAAAAAATAAATAAATAAAAATGGCATGACGGCTCAGCAGGTTGTCAGTGATTCATTCCTTCCAGCATGGCAGGATTTTTTTTTTAATTTTTTTTTTTTTTTTCCGTAGCCTCTCCTGGACAGATGGTTTGTAACGGAAACAGCATGACACCCGGTAATCATATGTGCAATAAACGCTGCTGGTTAAGATCCTGTGGCTCGTGTACAGATGGCACTCAGATTTCACAATGTCAGACTCTGTGAACGTAGGCTGAACCATCAATAATTTCCAGTCCTTCACTTTCACATCAGAGCAAAGAAGTGGCACGGCTGGCTCTGCATGAGCCGTTAGGAGCTTAACGTCACGTCTGATGTGGAAAATGGGACGGTGGAAAAGACTGAGACGATCCATATGACATCAGTTCTGACTCTCAGGTTTGATCCAGTCTGAATCAGGAAGTTAGTGTTCAGTCATCAGACACAGCTGTGGAACCAATCAATCAATCAATCAATCAATCAATCAATCAATCAATCAATCAATCAATCAATCAATCACTGATTAATGGTAATTAATTCAGAAGAAGCTTGAAGTATGTTGGACCCAGTGTTTGAGAAGCACGGTGAGAGAGTTGGAAGCGAAATAATATCACATTCGGCATATCAGACTCTCGCTGGTGGTGCTGTGAAAATTCTCCATGCAGATGCTCATCTAAGGTTCCAAATCTGCCATTGCTTAACTCTTGAATATCAAGAATCCTCTCATTAGAAAAAGCTTATAATCTCTGCTTTCCAAAGAAATGTATCTGGTTAAGGTCTGTTCAGTACTTTGGGAGTAACAACAGGTTGAAATCGGTACAACAGAGTAAAAACTCTGCTTGCGGTATGTCGGGAAACTAACGGTGCTTTTCTTTTTGAGTCACGGGAAAGCTGTCAGGCTCTCTCTCTCTCTCTCTCTCTCTCTCTCTCCTGATCAGTTTCCCACTGGATTACTCATCAATATCAAGCAGGTTACTTTAAAAGGGATGTTCTCTCGTTCTCACTCTTTCTGATGAAGGATTCAGCAAAATTTTCCGTCTGTTAATTTTGATGTTATGATTCATGGGAGACTTTGAAGTGAGTTTTCAGAGCTCATCTCATCTCATTATCTCTAGCCGCTTTATCCTGTTCTACAGGGTCGCAGGCGAGCTGGAGCCTATCCCAGCTGACTACGGGTGAAAGGCGGGGTTCACCCTGGACAAGTCGCCAGGTCATCACAGGGCTGACACATAGACACAGACAACCATTCACACTCACATTCACACCTACGCTCAATTTAGAGTCACCAGTTAACCTAACCTGCATGTCTTTGGACTGTGGGGGAAACCGGAGCACCCGGAGGAAACCCACGTGGACACGGGGAGAACATGCAAACTCCACACAGAAAGGCCCTCGCCGGCCACGGGGCTCGAACCCGGACCTTCTTGCTGTGAGGCGACAGCGCTAACCACTACACCACCGTGCCACCCAGTTTTCAGAGCTTTACCTACTTTTTTTCTTTTTTCAAATCAAACTGATTCATGTAAATACTAGTGCTGTCAAGCAATTAAAATATTTAATCCCGATTAATGTCGCGACTGTCATAGTTAACTTGCGATTAATCACAATTTTATCGCACATTTTTGTTACAGGGTGGCACAGTGGTGTAGTGGTTAGCGCTGTCGCCTCACAGCAAGAAGGTCCTGGGTTCGAGCCCCGGGGCCGGCGAGGGCCTTTCTGTGTGGAGTTTGCATGTTCTCCCCGTGTCCGCGTGGGTTTCCTCCGGGTGCTCCGGTTTCCCCCACAGTCCAAAGACATGCAGGTTAGGTTAACTGGTGACTCTAAATTGAGCGTAGGTGTGAATGTGAATGGTTGTCTGTGTCTATGTGTCAGCCCTGTGATGACCTGGCGACTTGTCCAGGGTGTACCCCGCCTTTCGCCCGTAGTCAGCTGGGATAGGCTCCAGCTTGCCTGCGACCCTGTAGAAGGATAAAGCGGCTAGAGATAATGAGACGAGATGAGATTTTTGTCACATGAAAAACCATTGTAATTCTCTTATCAGCATAAAAAAGTGAATGGGCTTGCTCACCGTTCGAACTACGGGGGTACACGGGGGATCCGAGATCCCCTGAAACAGACATGAGATCCCTTGAAAACATGATTTGGGAAATGTTGGGGGGTCTCTAAAATATTGGCAAAATGATGTTTATTGACATAGCAATCGTGTGTAACGGGAAGCATTTGCATATCCGAAGTGAGCGTGCGATGGAGAGCCGCGCTCTGAGACAAGCGCAAGCACCCCCCCAAGGGAAAATAAGGGACCCCCCCGAAAATATCTGCATAGTTCGAACACTGGTTGTACCAATGTTTTTTTTTTTATTGCAGAGCATAACACGTCTTATCACAGCCACTGCAAAGTGGGGCTGGAGCCGCCGATGGGAAAATGAAACGTAAGCCGAGCACCATGGCTCTTCGGGGGAGGGCAGAGGACTCTGGCTGTGTGGGGCGTGGCATCATGTCACAGAGCGTTAATCTCGCGATAAAAAAATTATCGCCATTAAAATTGAGTCAAGTTAACGCGTTAATAACGCGACATTTTTGACAGCACTAGTAAATACATAACTATTTTAGAATATAACTGAGTTGTTTTGATGAAAAATATTGAGATCTTAGTGGTCGGAATGATGTTTTAAAAAGCCTGGGGTTAGAAACACGAGTGTCAATTTCAGTTCAGTTAATGTGAATTGTTTATTGGATGTGGATCAGACAGTTTTTTTTTCAAGGTTCACCTTGAAAGCTGTGTAATCAAATGATTATATAATCAAATGATGATTATGTAATCAACATAATCATTTATATTCTTTCATATAAACACTAGTCGGCCCTACTGAAAAATACGAAGCCCTACAGAGCACAAAGTGGGGATTAGAAATAATATTTTATTATTTTTTTTAATTGAGTGTACCGATTTAATGCTTTGACCTAATTAGCATAATGAATACTAATTAAATGCTAATTTGCACAATTCATTTTTACTAATTTTTCAAACTTTGTATTCAGTATGCAACCATCTATGTGCTGCCAATTTCCATGTAAATATCTTGAAAAATTGAAAAGTTATTCAGAAAAAAACAAAACAAAAACACTTTTGATCTCATTGGTTAATGAGGCCCATTTTGGACCATGTGATCCTCATACAGAATATTATGGCAGTTTTCTAAAAATTACACTGTTTTTTCAATCTTTGATTTGTAATATCTCAAGAACGGATACACACAGTATTTATTCTGTAAAAAAAAAGTATGTTGTTCTGCATTCAATTCTGAATTCAATGAGAGCAGTTTCAAGCGATTTGGATTGAATTTGAAGTTTCACCTGATAGACCTAATATTAGAAGAAAATTTCCGGTGAGAAAGAAAACACTGATGTGGAAGAACAATCACTGACAGATCAGGAGAAGGAGCATTCGATTTCAGATGAGCTTCTGGTACATTTTACGCTGCTCTAGATAAGAGTACATTTTGCATGAAATTTGTTGGTTCAGATTGGAATGTTAAAGCCAGTCTAAAATGTAAACGTAGTCGAGATTTCATACTGAAAACACACTGAGGTGACTGAAGCTGTTGCAAGTGAACTCTACCTGACATCATTACCACAGGAAGCCCATCTATTATTCTAAAAATAAAAAAAAAATAATATTTTTTTCCCCATAAACTCCAAAAATTGGTCTCCAAAAATGAAAGTTTGATTTTTGAAAAGTACAACTAATTTGACAAATAAATTTGAAAACCAATTTGCTGGAGGATTCCTTTAATAAATCGCAAACAGTCATGTTTGAACAGTAAAAGATGGATTATGAAAGATGCTACACAATTATTTTAAAAGCTCTAAACTTGGCATATCCATATCTCATGTCGCAATGGAGTACAGCACTGGAATGACCTTTCCAGTCCACCATCTTGGACAGACACTGGACAGCTGAGTCCTTGAGACCCCCCTCTTCTCGCCATGTTGTTGTGGTTCAGTACATTTGGTAACAGTTTGTCTTCAGGGGCTGCCAGGAGGGAATCTGTTCATGTCCAGCTGCCCTAAGGGCTCCACTTTCGATTTTCAGTCTGCGATTCCTCCAGTAGCCTTGACCTTGGGTGAAGATTTCCCTGAAGGCATGTGGCTGTTTTCTGATGCTGGAAGCTCAAGGCGTGTCCATGGATTCAGGGTCTTCTCTTGTTACACTTCCTGCATTTACCGGTAGAATATTTTTTTTCTCTCTGTTGACATGACTAACAAACTGTATCTGAGGTTTTTTTTTTGTGATGTATTTCATCAGAAAATAGAACATCGTCCTTTCATTTGGAAAATAAAATCTGCAGTGAAGCTGCACACATTCAGACTGTGGTGTTCACACAGCACTGGCTTCGCATCTAAATGGTGCGGAGCTTAGAACTGTACTTCCCAAAGTTATTTCCTTTGTGACCAAAAGTAAATACCGGTAGCTAATTAACACAGTGGCTAAATGGATTATTACTCTGTGAGATGCTAGCTCTTTAACATGGTCATGTTACTCCAAAAAAAGTACAGAAATGTATGTTAGTTAGTGAGTTATTACATTTTGTTCCAAAATTAGTGATCATTCTGTTCCTGTCTATTTTACAGCCTTTCTCTAAAATGATGACATTTTCTGTTAGTTGGCGTATCAGACTCTCACTGCAGTGCTGTGAAAATTTTCCATGCAGACGCTCATCCAAGTTTCCAAATCTGTCTTTGCTTAACTCTTGAACATTTTTTTTCATGAATCTTATCATAAAAAAGCTTATAATCTCTGCTTTCCAAAGAAATGTATCTGGTTACGATCTGTTCAGTACTTTGGGAGTAACAGCAGGTTGAAGTCGGTACAACAAAGTAAAAACTCTGCTCACGGGACGTTGGGAAACTGCCAGTGCTTTTCTTTCTGAGTCACGGGAAAGCTGTCAGGCTTTCTCTCTCTCTCTCTCTCTCTCTCTCTCTCTCTCTCTCTCCTGATCAGTTTCCCACTGGATTACTTGTGATATCAATCAGATCACTTTTATAGCGATGTTCTCTCGCTCTCACTCTTTCTGATGAAGGATTCAGCAAAATTTTCCCTCTGCTAGTTTTGAAGTTATGATTCACAGGAGACTTTGAAGTGAGTTTTCGTAGCTTTACCAACTTTTTTTCAAATCAAACTGATTCATGTCAGTAAATAACTAGTTTAGAATATAACTGCAGTTGTTTTGATGAAAAATACTAAGATCTTAGTTGTCAGAATGAGATAAAAAAAATTGGAAGTCAGAAACGTGAGTGTCAATTTCAGTTCAGTTAATGTCAGTTGCTTCTTGGATGTGGATCAGACAGTTTTTTTTTCGAGGTTCGCCTTGAAAGCTGTTAATATTAATCGAAATGATCATTTATATTCTTTCATATAAACACAAGTCGGCCCTACTGAGAAATACAAACCCCAACAGAGCACAAAGAGGGGGTTAGAAATAATCTGTTATTATTTTTTTATTGAGTATACTGATTTAATGTTTTACCCAATTAGCAAAATTAATCCTAATTCAATATACATTTGCATAATTGTGTTTACTAATTTTTCAAACTTTATATTCAGTATAGAACCATCTACGTTCCTACCAATTTCCATGTAAATATCTTGAAAAATAGAAAAGTTATCTCATCTCATTATCTCTAGCTGCTTTATCCTGTTCTACAGGGTCGCAGGCAAGCTGGAGCCTATCCCAGCTGACTACGGGCGAAAGGCGGGGTACACCCTGGACAAGTCGCCAGGTCATCACATGGACAACCATTCACACTCACATTCACACCTATGGGCAAATTAGAGTCACCAGTTAACCTAACCTGCATGTCTTTGGACTGTGGGGGAAACCGGAGCACCCGGAGGAAACCCACGCGGACACGGGGAGAACATGCAAACTCCGCACAGAAAGGCCCTCGCCGGCCACGGGGCTCGAACCCGGACCTTCTTGCTGTGAGGCGGCAGCGCTAACCACTACACCACCGTGCTGCCCTAGAAAAGTTATTAAGAAAAATTTCTGAAAAAAAGTTTGTTGTTCTGCATTCAATTCTGAATTCATGATGGAAGATTAGAGTATTATTCCAGGCAGTAAACAGGAACTAACTTTTTTGACATGCCATTAGATTAAATGTAAATATAAATAGATAACATGTATGATGTTACATGCCTTAGAAAGTAAGTAAGGAAATCAATAAATAAATGTTCATTTTGGCAAACGTTTTGTGTCGAAAATACTCAACAGCACACCCCATATCTTGACAAGCAGAAAGTTTTGTTCAATATTAATCAATAAATGATGTCAATACAAAGAAAGCTAATGATTATTGTGACTATATCAAATGAAATATCTGAAATCAGGCAGCTTTTAGTGAACCACAAGCTTCCTGAGAGCTTCTTGAGCTCAGTGCAGAAGCAAATCAGCAAACTATGCCACTCTCTCGCCTTGTAGGACAAGACTGCTGCACCCACGCTGTATACACTCAACATCCATTCCATTAAACCCCTGCGAGAATAACAAACTCATTAAGTCAAAACCCTCAGACAGAACTTCTGCTAACATAAGCGCCAGTGGACATCGGTGTTAATAACGTTGCTAATATGCTGTGGCTTTATTAAATTGGCTCAAAGATAATAAGTTAGATCAGCCAAATGTGCATCAGGGCTTAAGACTCTGAGCTCAAATGGTGTACTTGAGGAATTTAGACAAAATTGATCAGTGAAGAAGTAAATTACTTCCTAGAGGGTTTTACATTTTCACTTTTTGACACTTTTAATATTAGCTCAACAACAAGACCATCAGTGACAGCATAGCTCACTCCGGCCCAGTGTAGTCCAGAAGGAACGATCTAAAGTGGGCCACCTTGTGCAATAAATGCTAAAGGTATATACACTATATACAAGCTACGGTATATATAGAAGCGATATCCACCCTAGGAATACCAACCTATTTACCAGAAAGAATCCAAAACGGTGAGGAATTGACCAAGAAGAAGAGATTTTTGTTGAACTGCTCATTCAGGCTGAATTAGTCCATAACTTCATTAATGATTGTAGTTAAACAAATTTGATTAGAAGCTATATGCACCCCAGGCAGACCTACCTTCCTGCCAAAGAGAATAAAAATCAGTGAAGAATTGAGAGAGAAGAAGTGATTTTCGTGAAATGTGGCCGCCGCCGGATGTACGAAGTCTGGTAGATCTGTTTCACGTGTTATGTCCCTGTATTTCTAATCGCTGAATGAATGAGTTTTATGAGGATGTTTTCAGCCTTGCACACTTTTTTTTCAGCAAATGATGTTTGGGGGGCGGCACGGTGGTGTAGTGGTTAGCACTGTCGCCTCACAGCAAGAAGGTCCTGGGTTCGAGCCCCGGGGCCGGCGAGGGCCTTTCTGTGCGGAGTTTGCATGTTCTCCCCGTGTCCACGTGGGTTTCCTCCGGGTGCTCCGGTTTCCCCCACAGTCCAAAGACATGCAGGTTAGGTTAACTGGTGGCTCTAAATTGACCGTAGGTGTGAATGTGAGTGTGAATGCTTGTCTGTGTCTATGTGTCGGCCCTGTGATGACCTGGCGACTTGTCCAGGGTGAACCCCGCCTTTCACCTGTAGTCAGCTGGGATAGGCTCCAGCTTGCCTGCGACCCTGTAGAAGGATAAAGCGGCTAGAGATAATGAGATGAGATGAGATGATGTTTGGTTGTTGGTTCATTAAATTGTGTCCAGTGTGAAAGCAAACCAAACAGAAAACAAGGCAGAAGTATGAATTTTGCACCGATCCAGACTCAGAAAACAGACTAATAAGTGTAAAAATGCACTTATAATCCCAAAGTCCAAGGAAAACTTGTAACACTACCAACAAACAAGAGTGACTTCTTTCGAACTGACATATGTAAAGCATTATCACTCAGACTGATTTTAATGAAGCAGCGAGGTCGTGGCCGAGCACCAGCTGTAGACAGAAAGGAGGCGGGTCGAACCTGCAGGTAACATGTGATGATTCTTACCTGTGTCTTATGACCACCAGTCTACTTATTGACTGGTGAGGGAAAGACAGGGGAAGAGCTAGGAAAAATTAGACATCAGGACCAGTTATCACTGCAACGTGATTATTCACCAGCTGAACAGCTTCATCTAGGGATGCAGGCTGGTGGCACTGGACCCACTTGGGAAACGGGAGTCGATCAACAAATTGCTCTGGATTGATGATCTGTTCCGTGTCTTGCCTTTCTGCCATCAACCACCAGCACCAGGAGTCCTGTGAACCTCAGGGAGCTGTAGTGACCAGAAGTGTCAGCGGTGCTCCTTAGGTGTCTGGCTGGTACCCTGCAGGACCTTTTGGCACTTGAATGGTCAAGCATAGGGAGGATCAGCAGAGCCCATTCCACCTGCTGCACACTCAAAGGCCTCTGGATTGTTGCCAACTTGGTCAGCATCACATATGGACCAATTTCTCTCAGGCTCCTGGCCTGCTCCTGCATGAGGGCTTTGAAGTGTTGTTGCTGCTTGTTGAGAATGCTCAATGTTTGGTTTGATGGAGGATGACGAGGGACTTGATGATCTTGGCAAATGGTGAGGCTTCCATGATGATGTCTGAGCCTTCCCTGATTCCAGGTTTCGGCACCCGGTGTGTGAGGGTGTACAGGAGGCAGACGGAATTTTAGCTGAGCTTTTATTCGTGTTTATTCAGTCTACACTTTTCAGCACACTTCCAAAACTCAACAAGGACAAGTCAAGAGAAAACTGGTGAGTCCCTGACTCATAGCTTTTGCTCTGTCAAGTTCAATTTCATACTCCTTGGCGTGTGTGTGTGTGTGTCTTGCACACTCTATCAGCTATACCCCCCCTCTCTCACTCTCTCTCTCTCGCTGGGTACGGGAGTTACTAAAAGCACAAAGAGACCCGAATAAGTAGCTTGCCACTAATAAGACACAGGTGAGAGGAGAGTCATTATTCATGAATTATCATCATCATCATTATAATCATTAAACCCGCTCTCCATCCTCTGTCCTCTCTGTCCGCAGCTGATGCTTGACCATGTTCCCACTGCCACAATGATCTATTCTTAACTTCCGAGCTCTGATACACCAAACCAACATTGAAGGATGAGAACCAACTAAGCAAATGGAGACTGATTATCACCTCTGACTGCGTCATGAAAAATGGTCAAGTAATGACTGACATGAACCTTTATTCCTGGTGGGTGTGGGGTGTATCTGTAATCATAGTTCTACAAATGCAGCCCAGTGGGACCGACATAAACTTTCACTGGTGTACCACAGAACAAGACCGTCAATGGCATAGCTCACTACGGCCCATCTAGTCCAGAAGGAAGGATCTAAAGTGGGCCACCTTGCACAGTTCTACTCTCAACCAGTCCAGCTCAAATATTTGAGAGTGGCCCACTTTAGATCCTTCCTTCTGGACTAGATGGGACCAGAGTGAGTTGAAGTTCTAGGTGCCCCTACATTCATGCCAGAAAGAATCAAAATCGGTGAAGAATTGAGGGAGAAGAAGTGGTTTGTGTGGAAACTGTTCATTAGGGATTGATTAATTACTTCATATCTTCATTATTAATTGCAATTATGCAACTTTGGATAGAAGTTATATGCACCCCAGGGAGACCTACCTTCCTGCCAAAAAGAATAAAAATTAGTGAAGAATTGAGAGAGAAGTGATTTTTGTGAAATATGGACAACCCTGGACAGATGATGGACAACACATGACGAGAAGTTCATCACTTGCTGGCTGGATGAGCTAACAATGAAGACTGTAGACCAACTTTCATGCTGTTTATACTATTTATAGTATTACTTTGACATCCTCATCTCATCTCATTATCTCTAGCCGCTTTATCCTTCTACAGGGTCGCAGGCAAGCTGGAGCCTATCCCAGCTGACTACGGGCGAAAGGCGGGGTACACCCTGGACAAGTCGCCAGGTCATCACAGGGCTGACACATAGACACAGACAACCATTCACACTCACATCTACGCTCAATTTAGAGTCACAAGTTAACCTAACCTGCATGTCTTTGGGGGAAACCGGAGCACCCGGAGGAAACCCACGCGGACACGGGGAGAACATGCAAACTCCACACAGAAAGGCCCTTGCCGGCCCTGGGGCTCGAACCCAGGACCTTCTTGCTGTGAGGCGACAGCGCTAACCACTACACCACCGTGCCGCCACTTTGACATCCTATTTAACATATTAATATGTGGTTTGAGACATAACCACCTAAACTATCCTGGCTAGCATTTAACGCCACTGTGCACTGCTGAAGTGCTCAGCCCAGCCATTTCTCTGCAAAAATACATCTCAGTTCAGTGGAAACCTCAGCAGCAAAATTGTCTCTCGAATGGCCAAACAGGTTCTGACAAGGTCCGACTTGCACCAACAGACCAGGACATGCTGTAAAAACTATACAAGAATAAAGATATCTGAAGTCACATATTGGGAAACTCATCCGAGGTACATGTAATCCGGGAAACCATTTTCTCCTGGATATATTTATGTTTACGACATCATGCTTTGGCTGAGGTTTAGCGCTGGATCAGCGATGTATGAAGTAATTTATGCAGACAGATGATTCCAAGACCATTTCCCTTCAAAAGTTGAGAAGTTCTAGACGAACTTTTGTTGGGGTGAAGAGTGCGTTGGGTCCGTCTCAGTGAGCAGCTTCCCTGTGAAGACGACCAGCTGTGCTGTAGAGGGGAACAGAAGAAGAAATGGCCAGACAAACGTCCGGAATCTCTGCCAGCTCCTTTTCCTCCTGCCAAAGCTCACACTGGGTGCTGCTGGGTATTTTTTGTTGCTTTCCCCCCCATACAGGAGTACAAGACAAAAAGATTGTGTGTCTTTTCTCTGACATGGTGACACCATGCAGAGAAACAAGATAAGAACTTCTTTCTGGTCTTGACAGCTGACATGATGCAGGTTACGATGCAGAACTTTTGGTGAAGTCATTTACACGAGTTTGTTCCGTAAGATAGAGTAACAGCAAAAAAAAAAGGGGATTACAACAAACTGACAAAGCAGCAGGCTTGCGTTCATTTTCCACATAGTATGTGCACAACACGGAGCTGTGATTTCATCAACGATACAACAGGACGGAGCCACAAGTAACATGAGTTTCAAATTCGAATGATTAGCTCGAACAATTCACCGTGCGTTTTTGACCTCAGACTGTTCGTCAGTTCCTGATTTGCAAATTTATTTCCTACTTGCAATTAGTTACCACTGGACATTATGAATAAAATAAATCTTGGAAAGACTTGGAGATCGGGGCGGCACAGTGGTGTAGTGGTTAGCGCTGTCGCCTCACAGCAAGAAGGTCCTGGGTTCGAGCCCCGGGGCCGGCGAGGGCCTTTCTGTGTGGAGTTTGCATGTTGTCCGTGTGGGTTTCCTCCGGGTGCTCCGGTTTCCCCCACAGTCCAAAGACATGCAGGTTAGGTTAACTGGTGACTCTAAATTGAGCGTAGGTGTGAATGTGAGTGTGAATGGTTGTCTGTGTCTATGTGTCAGCCCTGTGATGACCTGGCGACTTGTCCAGGGTGTACCCCGCCTTTCGCCCGTAGTCAGCTGGGATAGGCTCCAGCTTGCCTGCGACCCTGTAGAAGGATAAAGCGGCTAGAGATAATGAGATGAGATGAGACTTAGAGATCTTTAGCACCTCTGCTGAGAATGTGTCGCTACTACAATTAGCTTGCTTTGCTGATCTAACGTTACACACAAAACATATAACAAGTTTCGTATTGATTACTGCACTATTTCATTTGCATTTGGCTAGTTAGCCTTAGCTATATATAGCTATATATATATATGGGTGGCACGGTGGTGTAGTGGTTAGCGCTGTCGCCTCACAGCAAGAAGGTCCGGGTTCGAGCCCCGTGGCCGGCGAGGGCCTTTCTGTGCGGAGTTTGCATGTTCTCCCCGTGTCCGCGTGGGTTTCCTCCGGGTGCTCCGGTTTCCCCCACAGTCCAAAGACATGCAGGTTAGGTTAACTGGTGACTCTAAATTGAGCGTAGGTGTGAATGTGAGTGTGAATGGTTGTCTGTGTCTATGTGTCAGCCCTGTGATGACCTGGCGACTTGTCCAGGGTGTACCCCGCCTTTCGCCCGTAGTCAGCTGGGATAGGCTCCAGCTTGCCTGCGACCCTGTAGAACAGGATAAAGCAGCTAGAGATAATGAGATGATATATATAAGGCTAGCTAGCCAAATGCAAATGAAATGACATGGTAATCAGTGCGAAACTTATTACGTGCTTAATATTATGTACTCAGCTTCGCAGTAGCTTCTTTGTCTCATGGGAATAATCCTCTAGACAGGTCATACCCACAAGGAACAAACTCCAAGAGACACGAGGGACTTGTCCCTTTCTAGTGTTATTTTTGAATTTCCTGATAAAATTTTTCAAAAGTTTCAATGTGGACAATGCCAATTCTTTTTAACAGCGCTCGCCCAAAGAACCTCCTGCCAACATCCGTGTTTCCGTTCATCCATATTAAAGAGTGTGAAAGCGAAGGCTGTGATTTATCCCAGTGTCTTCTCTTTTGTTTCTGCTCTTTCACTTTCGCCTTTGAAATACCAGAGGGGTTTTTCGTCTCTCCGTCAGAACAAAGACGAACATGTTTAATTGAATGAAACATGTCCTATTCTGGGCATCGAGCAAAGGCGAGGTTCAACTCCATGAATACAAATTACAGTCATTTACAAAGTCGCGGTGAGGGATCACACGGCGGCAGACATGCTTTAAAGAGAATAACGTGGGCCTAAAGAAATGTTTCCTGTTCGTTTCATTTGTTCGTTAACAGTGAAGTGGAGTATTTGAGCTTACATCTAGAGATCTTTCAGACAAATTAAACATTGACTTTTTGGGGATCTTTTTAATCGCACTTCTGACTCCTGCTGTTGATAAGCCCACACAGAAACCTTAAAGAGTCACAAGATCCTCAACAGTTTATACTCAAATCTCATCTTGATTCAGAGGATAATCTCATCTGAGGTGCATTCAAATCCAGAAAACTGAGGAACGTTCCAGACGAATGGGTTTTCTTTTAACTTTTGAGTTTGACTGTCTTGCTAGCAAGCATTACAAATGTAGCTAGGTCTGCATACTCTGACATTAATCTGAATAACAACCAAGGTGATCTTGATCATTTAAAACTGTAAATAACTAAGGCCCTGGTCACACTACAGCTTGCGATGGGTTTGAGAATACTTGGTGATGAAAAATTGGTGGCTTCGCCAGCAATTGTGCAATGCACAGTGAATGTTCTCCAAGCGTGAGCTTTGGGAGTTGTTTTTTGGTGTGTCTCCACCTCGTAATTGGCCAAAAACATTCAAAAAATGCAGTGCATGCCTTGAAATTTGGTGGCAATGTTTTTGTCCGCAAACTAAGTGGCAAATAATCGCAGATGGGTTTGGGAATACTTCCTGAAGCTCAAGGGAGCCTCTTGAGATGTATTTGTCTCGAATCCATGTCCCCGATGCTCTCAGGAGCTTCCTGAACACAGCGGCTCGGTATTGCCTAACCTTCACTGAGACGTTAATGTTTCGGGTTTGAAGTTATTTATCTGAAACGGCCACAGGTGGTTGTAGTTCCTGTCTTTTGCATGGAATCACAGATTCTGAACAAAGCAACATGGTTTATAGTTTCAGAAAGCAGGACGCAAACTCTCTGTTACAGGACGCTAATCCGATTCAAAATGGAAAAAAAAAATCCTCTCATAACCAAAGCTTGCTGTTCGCATGTGAGATCCAAACATCTCACGGAAGCCACTAAACACACATGATGATCATTAAAAACAATTTGAACTCGCACTCGTGACTGAAGAGGAGTCTGACTCATTGCTCCTGCTCAACTCGATCTCATCCACACAGGAAAGAAAACCTTCAAACAGTTGCTTAGTAACCAATTACTTTTACAATTATGAGCACTTATGATCTCGGCACAAAGTATTCACTAATGAGTACGCTTTAATATCCCGAGGGAAACGGACGGAACATTAGCGCGGCTGGGACTCAGATACGGAGACGTGTTCCAGTCTGGATGCTAATCACGCTAAAATGAAGCAGAATCACGATACATACACATCCATGTATGTGTTTAATGTTGAATATGTAATTCATGTAGTGTATTTCAGAAAGGCTTGGCCACTGTGCTTTTATTTATTTATTTTTTTATTGGCTCAAAATGTCAAGATGTTTTGATGTTTTTTTTTTCTTTTCCTTTTTAGTCCATGCTAATTATTAGACTCTTTCATGCAGAACGCTAATGCCCTAACTACGCGGCTGGATAAGGCAAGAAACCAGACACCCGCTTTTAAAAAGGCGTGAGTTAGCTCGAGGGTGTGATGATCATCAGGATGTGAACAGAAGCACAAGCTCCTTTTCAGCTCCTTTAGACTCTGTTCTTTTCTTTCTGTGTTTTTTTTTAATAGGAAATGACACGGGCGGCACGGTGGTGTAGTGGTTAGCGCTGTCGCCTCACAGCAAGAAGGTCCGGGTTCGAGCCCCGTGGCCGGCGAGGGCCTTTCTGTGCGGAGTTTGCATGTTCTCCCCGTGTCCGCGTGGGTTTCCTCCGGGTGCTCCGGTTTCCCCCACAGTCCAAAGACATGCAGGTTAGGTTAACTGGTGACTCTAAATTGAGCGTAGGTGTGAATGTGAGTGTGAATGGTTGTCTGTGTCTATGTGTCAGCCCTGTGATGACCTGGCGACTTGTCCAGGGTGTACCCCGCCTTTCGCCCGTAGTCAGCTGGGATGGGCTCCAGCTTGCCTGCGACCGTGTAGAACAAGATAAAGTGGCTACAGATAATGAGATGAGATGAGGAAATGACACGATGCTCACGTCTTAAGGCCAATTTATGCTGACAACCCAGTCCTCGCAGATGGCGTCTGCGAAGCCCCCCCCCTTCGCAGATGCTCTGCACGCACCTACCAAAAATTGTGACCACCGCAGGCAGCCTCGCAGACAGTGTCGCAGACAAGAGGGCTCTGATTGGTCCACTCTACATCCACTGTACACGCACTTCCACTTCCCTTCTTTCCCAGTTTGGTTTGTTTTCACGACCGCCATTTTTAAAAACACGAGCGAAGATGGAGCAGCACGAAGAGCAGTTGATTGAGGAAGTGAGGAAGTACGTACATCCATAGATTTACATAGAAGACTAGATGCCTCGTCCCCGTTGCCCATCAACGAAGTCGAACGTCCGCACATGGCGGCCATGTTATTGTGTTGGTAGCGATATGTACTTTTCAGATGACCGTAACTTCCTCAAATTTCAATCGATATTCAAACAGTTTGGTTTGTTATATATAAAAAAAAAAACGGAAGTATGTATTTATGATATTAATGATGAATAATCATTTTATGTTTTAAAAAAGTACGCATAGCTTGGCAAAAATATTTCAGTATACTACAGACTGTAAGACAGGATGCATGCTGAAATTCCTATGCTGTGAGAAGCCTAACACCGCATACTTAAGGATAACTGCGGCCTTAGGACAAATAACCATACAATTTATTTCCAATTCTTAGTGAAAATATTTTTACACGTGATAGGGCCATAGGGGAAGCTAAAGTTAAATAAACAGCTTATTCACTTCTGAAACTTCAGAAATACTTCATCCACCTCAAAAACCTAATGCACTCACATCATAGCATAATAACAAATGTAAACTCACATCATAGCATAATAACAAATGTAAACTCACATCATAGCATAATTAGTCTGGTTAACACCAGACCATATCACAAGTGAAATATGGTCTGGAATCCGCCTATTGAATTTCTCGTAGGGGAGGTGTGGTTTACGATTGTCAACGGCCGTTTATTGGACGTTGCGAATGTCTATCATTTGGCATATACGTAGCCCATGGCCAATCATGGCAGTTGTACCCGGTGACGTAGTTAGAGCGACGAAGAAGACGAAGAGGCGAAGAAGAGAAGGAAAGAGAAAGAGAAGGCAAAACAAAAATAGGAAAACAGTGGCACCGAACGATTACTGCCGTTTGTGCAAGACAAAGCTTGATCGAAAGTTTGGTTCGTATCGCTCGCCGCCATGTTAAATGTGATCAGTAAACAGTCCCAAATAAACTACAAGCTTCCGTTTGTCGAGTAGTACGCTTCACCGTCTTTCCACCCCTCCCCACTCTCTGATTGGCTCCCTAACTCAGGCGAGCCTTTAGACCATAGTTTCCATGCTGTCTTTTCAGATCGGAATGATTGTGCAAAGCAGCATGGGATTTCCCAGGCTATAGCATAATAACAAATGTAAACATAATAACAAATGCACTGCCCGAGTAAGTAATAGTATAAAACAGTGACAGCGACTCACGGTAGTTTGTGACAAAAAAAGCATTTAATTAATCACATGTGGTTATACTTCCAAGGATAAAAAGATATCTTTACATTTACAAAAAGAACATTCAAAGCTGATTATCATGTCAAAGTCAATATATGTTAGCACAGAAGATTGAAATTTCATTTGACGAGGCTCCAATGTGCAGTTAAAATAAAACTAAACATACTGATATAAGCATCTACAATTAAAACACACACAGACACACACATCATCTTGTCATCAAAGTCAGTACTTTGATTTCCTGTAAATCATAATGTGAGGGCTGGGCTGGGCTGTGCTTGCGTAAGTCTTCATACCCCTTGTCTGTGGTAAGATGGCCGCCCTGTGCGGACGTTCTGGAATACGCGGTGAGGAATCTAGTCTTCTATGTAAATCTGTGCGTACATCTATACGACTCCAGTTCTAGTCATAGTGTGGTTAGTGGAGTGTTTATCCTCAGGTTACTTTATTTTTTAGTATTTTAGTAACCGGAGGATAAACACTCCACTAACCACACCCACCAACTACTCCTAGCGATTTCGCGACTTCGCACCCCCTTGCGTTGTGGCGGTGAATAACATCGCGCACGCCTATTACTCCCCGCTCAACGATAAATTACAACTGTCTGCGAAAAGCTATCTGCGAAAGCCTTGTCGCAAGAGCATGCAGAGGCCTTTATACTTTTCTTCTTTTTGATGTCAGTTCACCTGAACCCTGTGACATGAAAAGACATAATCATACACCATGAAATCATAAACATGCCATGATTGGCCTGGAGGTTTACATCCAGTGAGAGTGATCTGAGTGCCAGGTCATCATTATCAGCTGCTAGAGTTTTTGCGAATATAATTTCTGTTAAATAATGCTTTATGACAGATTCTATAATATAATACATACATTCTGACAGATGCTATAATACATACATTATGAAAACTGTTACCATAGATATTTGTTACCATAGCAACATTAAATGCAGTATTCTGATTGGCCAGTAAATGTCTCATGCTAGTTTTCTGCCAATCCAAGTTTTATGACAGCTGTTATAATACATACTTGAGAAAAATGATCAGAACAAAGAATATTTGTTACCATGGCAACAGAAAATACTCCTTTCTGATTGCCTGGTAGATTTCACACACTAGTTATTTTGTAATCAGTGTATTATGACAGATTCTCTCATACATACATTATGAAAACTGTTACCATGGCAACAGAAAATATGAAATTCTGATTGGCTGGTAAATGTTGCATGCAACTTTGTACTTTTCTGCCAATTAATCTTTTATGACCGCTGTTATAATTCTGACTTTAGAAAGTCATAACATTGACTATTTGTTACCATGGCAACAGAAAATATGGGATTCTGATTGGCTGGTAGATGTCACATGCTTGTTATTTGGTAATCAATATATCATGACAGATGATGCTATAATGCATCTTGGTTACCATGACAACAGAAAATACACTATTCTGATTGGTCGGTAGATGTTGCATGCTAGTTTTCTGCCAAATTATGTTTTATGACTGCTGTTATAATACATAATTTATTTAAAAAATGTACATAACAATGGAAATTTGTTACCATGGCAACAGAAAATATGTGATTCTAATTGGCTGGTAGATGTTGCATGCAAGGTTTTACTTTTCTGCCAATTAATATTTTATAATGTCTGATATAATACATACTTTCGAAAGTCACTCGACTAGTTGACTAGTTGTTGTCATGGCAACATTAAATAAGCTATTCTGATTGGCTGTTAGATGTCACATGCTAGTTTTCTGGCCAATTAATATTTTTTGACAGCTGTTCAAAGACATACTTTCAAAAATATTGTCATAATAATGAATATTTGTTACCATGGCAACAGAAAAATACTCCTTTCTGATTGGTTGGTAGATGTTGTATGCTAGTTATTACATAATCAATATATAATGAAAGATGTTCTAATACATACATTCTGAAAACTGTTACTGATAGAAATTTGTTACCATGACAACAGAAAATATGTGCTTCTGATTGGTCAGTAGATGTCGCATGCAACTTTGTAGTTTTCTGCCAATTAATGTTTTATGACGGCTGTTATAATACATACTTTTTGAAAAACAGTCATAACGATGGATATTTGTTACCATGGCAACAGAAAATACTTATTTCTGATTGGATAGTAGATATCACATGCTAGTTATTTGCTAATCAATATATAATGACAGCTATAGTACATGCATTATGAAAACTGTTACCGATGGAAATTTGTTACCATGGCAACAGAAAATGCACTATTCTGATTGGCCGATAGATATTACATGTTAATTTTCTGCCAATTAATATTTTAGGACAGCTGTTATTATACGTACTTTCAAAAAAAAAAGGACATTACAATGGATATTTGTTACCATGGCAACAGAAAATTGATTCCGATTGGTTGATACAGTATATGTCGGATACAACTTTAGTTTTCTGACAATGTTTCATGACAGCTGTTATAATGCATACTTTATAAAAACAGTTATAACAATGAATATTTGTTACCATGGCAACAGAAAACACTCCTATCTGATTGGCCAGTAGATGTTTCAGGCTCGTTTTTTTTGGTTAATTATAAGTTTGCCCAGTCAGCTTTAATACAAAGCCGTGTTCAAATGCCGTGTTCAAAAAGTTTCTTGAATTACTCCACATTCCCTTTTCATATTTAATGTTTTATTACATCTGATTATTCTCTCAGAGGTATGATTAATGTTAATTACTTGAATGTGAATGTGCTCTCTCTCTCTCTCTCTCTCTCTCTCTCTCTCTTTTGTTTCAATTTAAGCAGCTCTCCAGAATGAAATATAACTGAATAGATTATTTTGCATGGATATTAAATATTAAGTGTCTGTGGTAAAAGGAGGAGATTCAAAAGAGATGCAACTTTTTCCTCACCTCTCATCTCAGTTTCTTTACATTTAAAATGGCATTGTGTGTGTGTGTGTGTGTGTGTGTGTGTGTGTGTGTGTGTGTGTGTGTGTGTGTGTGTGTGTTTTACTACATAAGGGCTGCAATTAAAATTGAGTTTTTCCTATGTTCTTGACTTCCTGATCCTGTTCGTCAATACTGGACCTATTCGCGGACATGAGCGGAGTGTTGGTACATCACACACTCTCTCATCTTTCCCTGTAGCAAGGCTAACACACACACACACACATCCAGCCGTAGTGCTGCCATTCTTTATCTTTTAATTACTTCAAGCAACTTATTTACTTCAAGGATCAGCATGAAAGGCCAGAAAAACTTTAATAAAATCAATCTGACCTCAGAGTTCTACTGCGCAGTGAGGAACCAAATGAGACGCAACATGTTCTCGCCTTGCTTGAGCTGTTTCTAGATTATGATCGATCAGAAGGTATTGAATAATTTTTTATAAGAGCAGCTATAGTGCAGTAGTGCAACTGTAAATCACAGGTTTATATTAATGTGCTCGGTCTGATACGTTATTGTTTCTATGGTAACAGTTTGAAAAGGCAGTAATCATCGATGTTTTGGTTTTCTCGAAGGGAATAGTTAGTGTAAGAGGCAAAGCTTATGTAGCTTTAAGTTTCCTGACATCTTCAGGACAGAGGAGGTTTTTTTACGCTTTGCAGTTTCTCGGTAACTGAAACTACAAATCGTTGTTTTTTAAAAATCTTGTTAATGTCTAGAAATGGAAAGAAAGATGGTGGTAAGGGAATGACTGTTTCACAGATGCTCCAGAACATTAAATATAGCTAGTTTACAAATGGATAAAAAGTCTGTCATTCTTAAATAAATAAATAACCATTGTTGATTATTTTCCTAATCACATTACACAGTGTGTTTTAATATTTTACTTAGCAATGCATTTGCAATCAAAGAAGTGCAGATCTGTCGTCTCCTATCGGAATGACTCAGGCTATTGATTTCACTTTATTTAGTCAATAAGTGTTTACATAAACAATGCAAAGGCAGAATTATATTGAACCTGATATTAAGGATTGGAAAAGATCCCATATAGATAACGTTCTACAAACATACAACCATTATTTACCTTCCAATAAAGCTGTAAGAACCTGATTCTTTTTTTTTTAAATTAATTAATTAATTAATTAATTTATTTATTTATTTATTTATTTATTTATTTATTTATTTTGAAGAACCTTATTCCAGCCGAGCAGGGTTCTCACTAGGCCTTTTCAGTGTATCAGGCTGATACACAGTGTTTCTTTACTGCTCCACCCACGATATTGGCGACACGCCTGTAAAAGTTGCCGCTACACTAATAAAAAGACTTGTCAATCTTGGAAATGTGGTCTTTTGTTTAATTTTCTCTTGTTATACCTGCACGATGACGTGCTGCTATCCGAATGTTCTACATTTGGACACACTCCACTCCCCATCCACATAAGCACCCAGTGCATCTCTGCCTGAGTAGCTCCGTGTGGGGATCGTCACTGATCGTGGTAGTCTGGTTTACCTCCTTCATTATGCTGTGTAAGCAGTAAAGTGCCATCCATGTTAAGAGGCGCTTACACGCCATGCACGTAATACATGCCAGTCCCCGGCAATTTTTTATGATGCAACACGGTGCATTGAAACCATCAGAGTAACGGTCAGTAAGGGAAGGGATGATATGAGTTAGATCTGGATAGTCATGTCTTGTAATTGAATGGTTAAAGCTGAAAATATAGCTGACACTTGGTGAACGTCAACTGGTTGTATTATTCTTATTCCATAAACATCACTAATATAGTTGAATATTAATTATAATAAGTCTTCAATCAAAAACAATCACAGCAACTTTTGGGGGGAAAAATAAACAAAAAACTCATTAATATTACCAAAAAAAGAGTGAGTTTCTGGGAGGCCTGCAAGTGCAGTAGAATATATCTCCGAGCATGTAGAACCCATGAGCTTTCGGGGACCTAAGGCGACCCCCTGAACCCCCAGCCGTTATGACAGGTACCACAACAATGATATTTTCATCTCATTAGAACCCTGGTCTAGTACTTATGCAAATTAATATAACAACTTTAAGAAGCTAGGAAACCTTAACTATCCAATACACTCTTGAGGAAACACTTTATTTCTTTTCTTTATATATATATATATATATATATATATATATATATATATATATATATATATATATATATATATATTCGAGCTTATGTAACTTTACATTTTGGTGCAATTTGGGGTTGGACATCTCTCCCAAGTTGTGCAACAGAAAACTGTTTGCATGATCATTGGAAGCTTTGTGAGTTCGAATCTCAGTGATGCCGCAGACATTCATGGACAGGATTCTTAATTGGCTGTAACTCTATCCTGGGACAATCACAGCAACATGAACCAATCTTGAGTATCTCTCAACTCATGTATTTTCAAACAACATGGTGGCTTCATGTGTCTTGGAGATAGCACATGCTAACCTTCACTCTCTTGATTAAAAGCTGTCATGTCATACTGAAGATCAAGTTGATCTCCAAGTCAAAGTCCCTTCTGTACCAGGACCTGGTCTTCCAAGGCAGTCTCCCATCCCAGTACTAACCAGTCTTTCGAGGTGCACTGGGCAGCGCCGAGCTCCGTTTCTATAACCCTCGGCTTCTTACCTATTATATTGCAAGGATTACAGTGGGGGGCTTTAAGTTCATCATAGGGATTGGTAAATGACCAAATTGGTGGGAAATGGGGTTTAAAAGAATGAGAGGTAGAGCCTAATAAGGGATGGTGTCATACCAAGGGAAAAAAAAAAGTTCTGGCTATGCAGCATGAACGCCTTTATAACTTTCCATCGTCATGTTTTGTTCATATTTATAGATTATGGTATTGATCTAAATCTCATCAGGTGGCACGGTGGTGTAGTGGTTATCACTGTCACCTCACAGTAAGAAGGTTCTGGGTTCAACCTGACAGGGGCCTTTCTGTGTGGAGTTTGCATGTTCTCCCTGTGTCTGTGCGGGTTTCCTCAGAGGGGCCAAAGACATGGGGAAGCCATGTCCTAATGGTTAGAGAAGCAGCTTTGGGACCAAGAGGTTGCCAGTTCCGTTCCCTGAACCAGGCTGAAGTGCCCTTGAGCAAGGCACCTAACCCTCACCTGCTCCCCAGGCTGCTCTGGGTACATTTATGTCACTCTGGATAAGCACGTCTCCTAAATGCCTGTAATGTAATGTTATGTTTTTAGGCTAACTGGCTATTCGAGATTGTCTATTGATCAAGCTTGGAGAGGGATGAGCTCTGCCAAGTTTAAATGTCCTAGACACACCAATGATGGACTGCTAAAATGTCCTCAGTGGTGCCCTTACAGCCCTTTCTGGCTATGGGAAGAAGATGACGAAGGAATCTCATCACTAATGGGTTAATCTTCCTTGCCTTGGCTGACCGATTACATTTGGTCCAAGATCAGCATCCTAACTCCATTATTTCTTTTCTAAACCGTGATCAAGTCCCAGCCCAGAGCTGAAGCAACACAGCATAGCAAAACCATATGTTTTTCTTCAGCTGACCTGAGGAAACACCAGCAATCCTTCAGCAAAACTTGCTCATACCTCCAGTTGCACAACAGACAGCATTCCCAGCGGACTTGCCACAGCCGGATCCTGAAACAGAAAGTCTGCCTGCCTGGGAACGCGGCAAGTGACCTCAGGAAAGCAGGCGAGATAATCAAGGTCTGCCATCACCCTGAACCCACGCTGTTATTGCTGCTAGCCTCAGGCAGGCAGAGCTGGAGACAGTGTTCGAGCAAACAGCAGCAGATTTAAGAGCAACACCAACACAGAGGAAGCTCAAACCCAGATTTGTGAGAACGGTAAACACAGCAGACAGTCCGATTGGGCATTACAGTCACAAATTTATAATAAAAATGGCTCTTATTCTTCAGTTCTTAACATTTATAAACTTTGAGGGACCTGGTGAAGGATTCATAATTCGTTATAAATTCATTTGAGAGAATAAAACCTGATGTTGCCTGACTTACATACATACATACAAACTGACCAAAAAAGAACAGCAAGCCAAAGGCCAATCAGAAAAGAGTTAAGAATGAGTGGCACATGGGCCTCTAAGCTGACTACAGAAACCGTCATTAACATTTTGACCTGAAGGGTGCACTGTTTTTAGTTTCCAAATCCAATCTCTTTCTGCCTCCAGTAGATCCCGAGTTTTGGAACACACCTGTACAATGGTGAAAGACAAATTTGATTGAAAATGTCCATTCGTAGTAAAATGTTCATACAACTGCGTACAATCGTTACCCAAATTTACCCTAGTGTTTCTAATAGCACTTTTATGATTATTAACACAAAGTCTAAATGTTTTTGTCTGGCCAACATACTGGGCCTTACACAGGTTACAAGTGATAAAGTAGATACAGTTGGTAGAGGCGCAGTTGGCCCCACTACTGACAAGAGCAAAAGTAGCTGAAGTCATTGTACTAGTGATTGAAGTTTGTGAAGGAAAAATACGACAAATCTGACAGTACGACTTTCCACAAGGCCCACAAGAACCTTGTGTAACTGAATTAGTATCTGGGTTGGGCAGCTTCGCCCGTACCAGCAAATTACGTAAATTAAGGGGACATTGGAAACAGACCAAAGGCTTCTCAGGTACACACTCTTTCATTCTGCTGGAGCAGTGGAGAATAGGGAGATAGCGTGACAAAATACCATTAACGTCTGGACGGCTGGGGTGATAGTCAAAAATGCACAGTACACGATTCTCACTTTTCTTCATTTTAGGAAAATCATCTGAGAAAAATGTTATTATAGCACGCTGTGGCAGCGGGGGTGTGGTCAAGCGTCGGTCTGTGAATGGAGGGCGGAGTCAGGGAAGGTAAGTGGCAGAATCACTGCACCTGATGTTAGTTAACTTGTGTCTGTGTGTCTTCCCAGTGACCGCGCCCTATAAAAGGAGAGAGAGAGCAGAGGAAGGGAGCTCTCTCTCCAACCAGAAGACTTATGTGTGTGCGTGTATGTGTGGCTGGGAGAGTGGTAAAAGTTGAAAAGCTATAAATAAAAAGAGATTTGGAACTCAGTTCTGGCCTGCCGTGCTTCTGTGCTCCACCCACCTGCTCTAATTCCTACAGTGGTGCCGAAACCCGGGACAGAGCACAGAGGAGAACAGCACCATGGAGTCCTCCCCCTTCAAGGACCTGATCCATGCCCTCGCCATGGCCCAACAGAGCCAGCACCAGGTGCTAGTCACCCTCCGGAAGGAGCAGGAGCAAAGGTTCGAGGCCCTGGTGCTGGCGCAGCAGGAAGATTGCCAGGTGTTTCGGCACCTACTTGCGTTGTCGGGGTCAACCACCTCCACCGCCGCGGGCCCTCCCCACCTCACCCTAACGAAGATGGGCCCGCACGACGACCCCAAGGCCTTCCTCACGCTCTTTGAGCAGGCAGCAGAGGCCTGGGGCTGGCTGGTGGAACAGTGTAAGACGCGCCTCCTCCCCCTGCTAATGGGCGAGGCGCAGCTGGCCACGCTACAGATCCCCGCCGACAGCTGGCTGGTCTATGCCGACCTCCGCCGGGCCATCCTCCAGTGTGTGGGGTGCAGCCCGGAGCAACAACGGCAGTGCTTCCACGCTCTGTGCCTGAAGGAGGTTGGCCGGCCGTTCGCATTTGGCCAGCAACTCCGGGATGCCTGCCAGTGGTGGCTGAGGGCCGACAACCGCGACACCGAGGGAATCATCGATCTGGTGGCACTGGAACAGTTCATCACCCAACTTCCTGAGGGAACAGAGGAGTGGGTCCAGTGCCATCGCCCGGCATCGCTGGATCAGGCCATCGAGCTGGCGGAGGACCATTTGGCGGCTGTTCCAGCTGCAGGACAGCATGTCTCCTCTTCTCCCCTCTCCTCTCTCTCTCTCTCTCTCCCCCTCCCCTTCTGTTCCTCGTCCTCGCCCCATTCCCCCACCACGGAGGCAGGAGCTGGCTCCACCCCAGCCAGCCCGCCGCACCCGCGGTGCCCTACTGTTTCCCACTTCCGTGTCTGTCTCCCCCCCCCTCAGGTGAGTGAGCTCTGGAACACCCATGTAGAGAGAGAGCCCGGGCCGGTTTGCTGGCGCTGCAGGGAGCCGGGGCACCTCCAGCATCAGTGCTCGGCGATGGAGGTGGGCGTGGTGGTCCAGATCCCCGATGCGCCAGGGACCACCCTTGATCAGGCTGGAGCGTATCGCATACTGGTGAGTATCCAAGGGGATACGTATCAGGCTTTGGTGGACTCAATCCACCAAAGCCTGGTGCAAGACAAGGCATTGAGGAGAGCACAATTGGTGAAGGTGTTGTGTGTGCACGGGGATGTTCACAACTACCCTTTAGTGTCGGTCCACATTCTATTTCGAGGGGAGAAATTTAGATTAAAGGCGGCAGTTAATCCTCGCCTTACCCACTCGATAATTTTGGGGACTGATTGGCTGGGATTTCGGGAATTAATGACTCATTTAGTGAAGAGTGTGGCCTGCCATAGTTCAGCAGGGGGAGGTCCCGGTGTGGCATTGGTGGGAGCAGCTGTCACAGAGCCGTCTATGTCATCACCGCATCAGAGTGAGTAGCAGCAGGCTCCTCCTCCCTCTCTTGGGGAATCCCTCACGGATTTCCCGTTAGAGCAGTCGCGAGATGAGACTCTGCAGCATGCGTTTGACCAAGTGAGAGTAATCGATGGTCAAACGCTCCAGCCAAATGCTACCCCATCCTTCCCCTATTGTTCCATTATGAAAGATAGATTATACCAAGTGACACAGGACATTCAGACTAAGGATCTGATCACACAGCTTTTGATCCCAAAGAGCCGCCAGGAATTTATATTCCAGGCAGCTCACTTTAATCCCATGGCTGGACACTTGGGGCAGGATAAGACACTAGCCCGAATAATGGCCCAGTTCTATTGGCCAGGGATTCGCTGCAATGTCCGTAGGTGGTGTACAGCATGCCACGAATGCCAGTTAGTAAATCCAGCGGCCATTCCAAAAGCACTTTTGCGCCCTCTGCCATTAATCGAGATCCCATTCGAAAGAATTGGGATGGATCTCGTCGGGCCATTAGATTGGTCAACACGAGGATATCACTTTATTTTAGTTCTGGTGGACTATGCAATGTGTTATCCGGAAGCAGTGTCTCTTCGCAATATCTCAGCACGTAGTATTGTGGAAGCACTCTTCCACGTCATCTCCCAAGTTGGAATCCCCAAAGAGATTCTGACTGATCAAGGCACTTCGTTTATATCACGCACACTGCGCGAACTGTATGGGTTACTGGGAATTAAGCCAATCCGCACCAGCATTTATCACCCACAAATGGACGGCTTATTCGAACGGTTTAATCGCACCCTCAAAAACATAATTAAAAAATTTATAAGTGAGGACGTACACAACTGGGATAAATGGCTTGAGCCCCTGTTATTTGCAGTGCGAGAGGTCCCACAAGCCTCCACGGGGTTCTCCCCGTTTGAATTATTATATGGGTGTAAGTCACGTGGCATTCTAGATGTACTGCAGGAAAATTGGGAGGAGGGACCTTCAACGAGCAAAAACGAAATTCAGTACATTATCAACCTGCGCGCAAAACTTCACACACTCACACACCTAACCCAGGAGAATTTGCAGCAGGCCCAAGAACAGCAAATCCGCCTGTACGACAGGGGTATGCGCCTTAGGGAGTTCGCACCGGGAGATAAAGTACTCGTACTGTTGCCTACGTCGAGCTCCAAATTGAGCGCCAAGTGGTAAGGACCCTTTGAGGTCACATGGCGAGTCGGGGACATCGACTATGAGGTGAGGCGAATGGACAGGGGTGGGGCGTTACAGATTTACCACCTCAATCTGCTAAAACTTTGGAATGAGGAGGTCCCCGTGGCGTTGGTGTAGTTGGTTCCAGAGAAGGCGGAGCTGGGGCCAGAGATTCAAAAAGGAACATTGACTACCACTCCGGGCCCCTGTGGAGACCACCTCTCCCCAACCCAACTCATGGAGGTTGCCCAGTTGCAGGCAGAATTTTTGGACGTGTTCTCGCCCCTGCCTGGCCGCACCCACCTCATAGAACACCACATTGAGACGCCCCCGGGGGTGGTAGTGCGCAGCTGCCTTACAGGCTGCCCGAACACAAAAAAAAGGTGGTTTGGGAAGAACTCGAGGCCATGCTTGACATGGGCATCGTCAAGGAGTCCCACAGTGACTGGAGCAGCCCGGTGGTCTTGGTTCCCAAGGCCGACGGGTCGGTCCGGTTCTGTGTGGACTATAGAGAAGTCAATGCGGTGTCTAAATTCAATGAATACCCAATGCCTCATATTGACGAGTTGCTTGATCAACTAGGCATGGCTCATTTTTATTTGACACTGGATTTGACAAAGGGATATTGGCAGATCCCCTTGACTCCATTATCCCGAGAGAAAATGGCCTTTTCCACACCATTTGGCTTACACCAGTTTGTCACACTTCCTCTTGGGCTGTTTTGGGCGCCCGCTATGTTCCAGCAGCTTATGGATAGGGTCCTCCGCCCCCACGCCACCTATGCGGCCGCATACTTGGACGATATCATAATCTATAGTAATGACTGGCCGCAGCATTTAGAACACCTAAGGGCTGTCCTTAGGTTGCTGAGGCGAGTGGGTCTCACAGTCAATCCAAAGAAGTGTGCGATTGGGCGGGTGGAAGTACGGTATCTGGGCTTCCACTTGGGCAATGGGCAGGTGCATCCCCAAATCAATAAGACAGCAGCGATTGCGGCCTGCCTGAGGCCCAAGACCAAAAAGGGGGTGAGACAGTTCCTGGGGCTGGCTGGCTACTATTGTAGGTTTATACTTAATTATTCGGATGTCACCAGCCCACTGACTGATCTCACTAAAAAGGGGGCACCAGATCCCCCAGGATCCATGCCCCAGTGGATGGAGCAATGCCAGCGGGCTTTCTCTGAGGTAAAGGCTGTACTGTGTGGGGGGCCACTGTTACACTCCCCTGACTTTTCTCTCCCCTTTGTTTTGCAGACAGATGTGTCGGACAGGGGGCTGGGGGCTGTTCTGTCCCAGGAGGTGGAGGGAGAGGATCGCACAGTGCTGTACATCAGTAGGAAGTTGTCAGTGCGTGAGGACCGCTACAGCACCATAGAAAAGGAGTGCCTGGCCATCGAGTGGGTGGTCCTCGCCCTCCGCTACTACCTAGTGGGGGACGCCCTTTCACCCTCTGTTCGGACCACGAGCCCCTCCAGTGGCTCCACTGCATGAAGGATGCCAACGCACGGATCACCCGTTGGTATCTGGCACTCCAGCCGTTAAAGTTCAAGGTGGTCCACAGGCTGGGGGCGCAGATGGTCATGGCAGATTTCCTCTCCCGTCAAGGGGGGGGGGGGGGGGGGGGAGTGGGCTGCAGGCTGGATGGCTCCCGGCCTGAGTCAGGCGGTGGGGGTATATGGCAGTGGGGGCGTGGTCAAGCGTCAGTCTGTGAACGGAGGGCAGAGTCAGGGAAGGTAAGTGGCAGAATCACTGCACCTGATGTTAGTTAACCTGTGTTTATGTGTCTTCCCCAGTGACTGCGCCCTATAAAAGGAGAGAGAGAGCAGAGAAAGGGAGCTCTCTCCCCAACCGGAAGACTTGTGTGTGCGTGTGTGTGTTTGGCTGGGAAAGTGGTAAAAGCTGAAAAGTTTTAAATAAAAAGAGTTTTGGAACTCAGTTCTGGCCTGCCGTGCTTCTGTGCTCCACCCACCCGCTCTGATTCCTACACACGCTTTATCTGAGTTTTAACTTTGCATTTGCTATAACCACGTCTCCAAAAAGACTGCTCAAGTTCGCAGAGACAATCTAATGCGGTATCGGCATTCAAGCATATGCGTAAAATACGAAGAGCCTGGCTGTACAGTAGCCTACGCTTGACATGACCGGGGTGACCAGATGACGCCAGCAGAAATTGTCGGGTGTCAGTAGGTTTGATGAACAGATCAGTATGGAAAATACCTTCACTATCAAGTTTAACATAAATATCCAAATAATTTGGTAAATTTGGGTAACAAATATACGCAGGGGCGGCACAGTGGTGAAGTGGCTAGTGCTGCCACCTCACAGCAAGAAGGTCCGGGTTCGAGCTCCGTGGCCGGCGAGGGCCTTTCTGTGCGGAGTTTGCATGTTCTCCCCGTGTCCGTGTGGGTTTCCTCCGGGTGCTCCGGTTTCCCCCACAGTCCAAAGACATGCAGGTTAGGTTAACTGGTGACTCTAAATTGAGCGTAGGTGTGAATGTGAGTGTGAATGGTTGTCTGTGTCTATGTGTCAGCCCTGTGATGACCTGGCGACTTGTCCAGGGTGTACCCCGCCCGTAGTCAGCTGGGATAGGCTACAGCTTGTCTGTGACCCTGTAGAACAGGATAAAGTGGCTAGAGATGATGAGATGAGATTGTATGCAGTTGTATGAAAATTTTACTACGAATGGACATTCTCAAACTACCGGTAATTTGTCGTTCACCATTGTACAGATGTGTTCCAAAACTCAGGATCTCCTGTTGGCAGAAAGAGATTGGATTTGGAAACTAAAAACAGTGCACCCTTCAGGTCTAAATGTTAATGATGACTTTCATAATTATTCGTTTAATGAATGTCGTTCGTGCCACTTCGCTTATGGTTTGACACTAATGGCTTTCCGTTATGTGTATATATATATATATATATATATATATATATATATATATATATATATATATATATGAGTGATTCCACGCTTATGGGTACTGAAATGGGGACATGAACTTATTTTTAAAAATTCACCTAAAACCATTTCTTTTTTTTACCATCAGGTCACAAAACATGTAATCTTTAATGAATGATATGTTAAAAGATAACTTTAATTTTCTGAGATGTAATAAAAACATATTTATATGCCAAAGTCAGAACGTAACAGAAGTGTTGTGGACATATATATTCTCAATTTTAACAATGTAGAATTACTTTTTGAAACATAGGAAGGTGATGTTTTAGCAAATATAATTAATAAACATGTGTAGTAGAATAAACATAAACATTCTTTCAATAAGATTAACATGGTATAGAGCTAGATTGTAATTAATTTGTAACAGACGCGAGATGGACAATCGTAACAGAAGTAATGTAACAGACATCATTTTGGAACTCATAGGCTTGACTTTGGCATATAAATGTTTTTATTACATCTCAGAAAATTAAAGTTATCTTTTAACATATCATTCATTAAAGATAACATGTTTTGTGACCTGATAGTAAAAAAAGAAATGGTTTTAGGTGAATAAGTTCATGTCCCCATTTCAGTACCCATAAGCGTGGAATCACTCATATATATATATATATTTTTTATCTCCTTCTCACCCCCGGCGGGGGGGTGGTATCCATGTCATCCTCAAGCTCGGGTCCTCTACCAGAGGCCTGGGAGTTTGAGGGTTCTGCGCAGTATCTTCGATGTTCCTAGGACTGCGCTCTTCTGGACTGAGGCTTCAGATGTTGTTCCTGGGATTTGCTGGAGCCACTCTCCCAGTTTGGGGGTTACTGCCCCAAGTGCCCCCACTACCACGGGGACCACGCAACCCTTGACCTTCCACATCCGTTCCAGCTGCTCTTTCAACCCTTGATACTTCTCAAGTTTCTCATGTTCCTTCTTCCTGATGTTGGCGTCAGCTGGGATCGCCACATCTATCACCACCACCCTCTTCTGCTCTTTGTCCACCACCACTATGTCCGGTTGGTTAGCCAGGATCTGTTTGTCAGTCTGGAAGCTGAAGTCCCACAGAATCTTGGCCCTGTTGTTCTCAGCCACCTTCTGTGGTATGGCCCATTGGGACTTGGGTATTTCTATTCCATACTGGTTGCAGATGTTCCTGTATACTATCCCAGCCACTTGGTTGTGCCTCTCCATGTACGCTGATCCAGCTAGCATCTTACACCCTGCTACTATGTGCTGGACTGTTTCAGGGGCTTCTTTGCACAGTCTGCATCTTGGGTCTGATCTACTCTGGTAGATCCTGGCCTCTATGGCTCTTGTGCTTATGGCCTGTTCTTGTGCTGCCATGATTAGTGCCTCTGTGCTGTCTGTCAGTCCTGCATTATCCAGCCACTGGTAGGATTTCTTGATATCAGCCACTTCCTCTATCTGACGGTGGTACATGCCATGTAGGGGTTTGTCTCTCCAGGTTGTCTGTTCCTCCTCCTCCTCTGCACTCTCATCAGGGTTCTGCTGCCTGAGACATTCACTTAGCAGTTCATCCTTTGGGGCCATCTTTCTGATGTATTCTCGGATTTTCGATGTTTCATCCTGGACCGTGGTCTTGACGCTCACTAGCCCTCGGCCTCCCTCTTTCCGCTTAGTGTATAGTCTCAGGGTGCTGGACTTGGGGTGGAACCCTCCATGCATGGTGAGGAGCTTTCTAGTCTTGATATCTGTGGCTTCTATCTCCTCCTTTGGCCAGTTTATGATACCAGCGGGGTATCTGATGACTGGTAGTGCGTACATGTTGATGGCTCGGACCTTGTTTTTACCATTCAGCTGACTTTTCAGGACCTGCCTTACTCTCTGGAGGTATTTGGCTGTGGTTGACTTCCTTGTGGCCTCTTCATGGTTTCCATTAGCCTGTGGGATGCCAAGGTACTTGTAGCTGTCTTGGATATCACCTATGTTGCCCTCTGGTAGGTCAATCCACTCAGTCCGGATCATCTTGCCTCTCTTTGAGACCATCCGGCCACACTTGTCCAATCCGAATGACATCCCTATGTCATCGCTGTAGATCCGGGTGGTGTGGATCAGCGAGTCTATTTCTCGCTCGTTCCTGGCATACAGCTTAATGTCATCCATGTAGAGCAGGTGGCTGATTGTTGCCCCACTACGGAATCGGTACCCGTAGCCGCTCTTCGTGATGATCTGACTGAGGGGGTTCAGGCCTATGCAGAACAGCAGTGGTGATAGCGCATCTCCTTGGTATATGCCGCACTTGATGTTGACTTGGGCAATGGGTTTTTTTGAGTTGGCCTCTAGGGTTGTCTTCCACATTTCCATTGAGTTCTGTATGAAGGTCCTTAGGTTCCTGTTGATCTTATACAGTTCCAGACATTCCAGTATCCATGTGTGTGGCATTGAGTCGTAGGCTTTCTTGTAGTCAATCCAGGCAGTGCACAGGTTGGTCTGTCTCTTCTTACAGTCTCGGGCGACTGTTCTATCGGCCAGTAGCTGGTGCTTGGCTCCTCTGGTGTTACTGCCAATTCCTTTCTGTGCCTCGCTCATGTATTGAGCCACATGCTTACTTATTTTTGCCGCAATGATGCCTGACAGGGCCTTCCATGTTGTGCAGAGACAGGTAATTGGCCGGTAGTTGGATGGGATGGGTCCCTTCTGGGGGTCCTTCATGATTAGGACTGTCCTGCCTTGGGTTAGCCATTCTGGGTGGGTTCCATCCCTCAGCAGCTGGTTCATCTGTGCTGCTAGGCGTTCATGGAGTGCAGTTAGCTTCTTCAGCCAGTACGTATGGATCATATCGGGGCCTGGTGCTGTCCAGCTCTTCATCTTTGACACTCTTTCTTGGACGTCTGCCATTGAGATGGTTACTGGTTCTTGTTCTGGGAGGTTGCTGTGGTCAGCTCTTAGGTCCACTAACCATTGGGCATCGGTGTTGTGTGATGCCTTTCTTTCCCATATGTCTTTCCAGTATTTTTCCACCTCAGCTCTTGGTGGGTCTGACCAGTTGTTGTTCCCCTGCCATTGAGAGTACACCTTGGCTGGTTCAGTGGAGAACAGCTTGTTTATTCTCCTGGCCTCTCCTTCCTTGGTGTATCTCCTCAACCGGGTGGCCAGAGCTGTTAGTCGCTGTTTGGCAGTTTCGAGTGCCTCTGGTATGGAGAGTGAGTTGTACTTCCTAGGCGCCCCTTTATTCACCATGTTCCCTTTCTGTAGTTCAGCTAGCTGGCTAACTTCTCTCCTTGCTGCCTTTATCTTGGCCTCTAATCGTCTCTTCCATGGTGGATACTGTTTATGTCCCGAGCCCACCTTGTGTCCAAGCATCTCCATGATTACTGTTGCTGTACTGTGTATCAGCTTGTTGGTCTCAGTGATGGTTCTTGTGGAGATTGTCTTCAGAGCAGCATTCACATCTACTAGTAGATCTTCTGAAGGTACTTGGCAACTCAGCTTCGGTATTCGTCGGGGGCTCCAGGTTTCCAGTTGGGTCATGATCTTCCTTCTCAGGTCAGCAGCTCTTGTGTTGAGGCTGTTAGCTGTTGGGGCTTGGTACCCAATCTCTGGTTGTGGGGATGATGACATCTCCCCGCTGACCTGTCTTCCTGGCTCCCCCTTGCCGTAGCATCGTTGTTGTATTTCATTAATCTCTAGTTGTGATAGCAGATTTCGATTATGGATGTTGGAACACTGGGCTAATAGCTGTTTCTTTGTTAGCCTTGATTGTGGGTTTCGAAGTATCCAATGGTCCCACATTCTCTGCATGTATCCCCTCTCTCTGGGATTGCTTGTATAGTAGCATTCCAGCAAATCCGTATTTTCTGTCCTCGTCCATCGATGTCTTGTTCCAGTAGCCCATTTCTCATCAGTTTGCCCTGGTTCCCTAGCAACTGACGCAGACCTTGTTGACCCGGGCGACGTCTGAGCCGGTATGACTCTATCAGTTATGTTTTCACTCATTCCTGAGGTAGGCTGATATATCATGAGGGGTTTTGCCTAAGGGCCCTTACTGGATGATGTTTTGCCCCGACCGGGATTCGAACCCCGATCTCCTGCGTCGTAGTCAGTGAGCATTACCACTGTACTATCCAGCTGATATATATATACATACCTCTCATTTCCTGTCTTTTCTCATTTACTCTGTGTACTGCTGTTTGTATGTTTAAATACAGTGCCTGAAGAAGATCCCCATGTGGGATGGAAAATTTGCTGTTGGAAACCAGCTTTTTGTTAGTTTATATTTAGTGCCGTTCCTGATGCCGTTTCGGTGTTTTATATATATATATATATATATATATATATATATTTTTTTTTGTTTTTGTTTTTTTTTAAATCACATACTCAGAACTTTCATGCATTTCCTGATTTAATGCAATAAATGCATTTACAGTGTAACGTGTAATGTGATCAGTCAGCTTTTCCTTCTTTTGCTCCATAAGATGATAATGATTTTGGAGATTCAGTGTCAAGTGTTTCTGGAAAGAGCTGTTTTTTTTTTTTGCTCAGCTGGCAGCTTTGAATTCTTTCTTCATATGCAAATGATTTGCTTTTTTGTCATGTCTCTTGCAAAAATAGATGCTTTGAACACATCTCACTCATTCCCTGAAGTTCATAACTCCCTCATTCTTATTCTTCATTATAACCAGATCCTAAAATTGAAAAGTTCTCATTATCAGAACCCCTGACATTTTGTTCCTGAACATTCAGCATGTCATGTGACAGCTATGACTAATGTGTTTATCATTCATAACCCAGCATTTCAAGGACTCTGTGCTCCAGTGTGGGCGTCGATCGCAGATGGCAGCGGCGAGCAGTGCATTGTGGTCCGCGGGTGGGCTGAGAATCAGGCAGACCGGCAGCTGTCGGCCCGAGAGCTTGTCAGAAAGCTGATGGCTGGAGAGAGGTCAGGACGGCCGAGTTCTCCACTCTCAGCTCTCCTGATGCTGAGACAGAGAGACAGACTGATGGACAGATCTGTGGAAGCATCTCTTGAGTATCTGACAAGAGGATGCCAGAGGACAGGGTCTGGAGAAGCTGCACTTAAACAGGAAGTGGATGCTTGATTTAAGGTGGATAAACATCATGAGAGGAACTCATGAAGCTTCTCAAGGTTACTCGTCCACTTGACTTGATTTATAATTTTATACATTCTGTCTAGGAGCATGTGGGTTTCTTCCAGGTTCTCCAGTTTCCTCTACTGAGTGCATGGGATAGAATCAAGATGCATTGCGACTTCTGACCAAGTTAAAGTGCGAACTGAAGCTGAATGAAGGAAAAAAATGGTTGGTCATCAGGGCTAATGCTAACGAACAAGCTGTGTTGATAAAATTTGGATGAGAAAAATCTTTGAGTGCAAGTTTGGGTCAATGACAAACCCATCTGTCCCAGGGCATACATGTCACATGTCAGAGTCTGAGACCCACTTATTATTATTATTATTATTATTATTATTATTACACTGATCTAAATCAGATTCGGAAACCTTCAGCTTTCAACTCACACATGTTCAAATGTCAAAAGAGATTTTTTTTTCTTGTTTGTATGTATTCCTGTGTATATATATGTATATATCTGTTGTTGGTGTTGTTGTTGTGTGTGTGTGTTTTTTTTTTAGTCCATGCCCAGGAGCCGTGAAATGAGATCAATGCAGCGTGAAACCCATTTTATTTATTTATTTATTTATTTATTTTATTTTTGCTTTTTTTCTTATTTTTGTGAGCTACAAAAACTATGCTTGTCTTCGCCGCAGAAGCTCTGACTTCCTGATTCGCAGACGTGCGCTGTCACATGTGGAAGAGCTTTAATTGCCAAGCGTTGACACTCTTATTTGGGAAGCTGTCAGATCACCTGGATTAAACACACTTCGCATTAAATTCGAATGAGCACGTGTTCAAACACTCGACATCTGATCCTGTCTCGTTCAGGGAAAAGGCGGTGCACTGGTTTTTCCTCCAATTCTCTTTTGTACATTTATTAATTAGACTTAGCTGTATATAAAAAAAGAAAGAAGAAGAAGAAAAAAATGAGGCTGCTCCCTCTAAGACTCGGTGTGGCCCCTGGAGCAGTGAGCTAATCAAATGCACAGCGTCCCACTGCATTACTGCATAACTGACAGCACTTTAAAAATGCGAGGGCAAAGAAAAAAACATCATCTCCTCCCACTGTGCATGAGAGAATAATAAAGGGAAGAGGGTGCAGATTGGAGTAGGCCGTGTGTGCCTCATGCACAATTAGATAATAAGAGTCTGGGGAGAATGTACGTAGCTGAGCAGCAGAAGAACAGACGGGTGAGAGAAAGAGAGAGGGAGAGCGGGAGAGGGGGATTAGGTTTACACCGAGAAAACAATCAGCAGTCAGTCAGCCACAGTGATCAAGTCATGAAGGTCAGGCACGGTTAGCATGAAGAAGTGTATAAAGATTGAATGATCTGAGAATACAAATCTTCCTCTGATCAGAGAGCCACAGCTGGCCTGACCTTCCTAGAGGGCAACAACATGTGTGTGTGTGTGTTTACAGTCTTCAGCAATCTGGCTAGCCAACCATGCAGATGCACATTCGCCATTGGCCTGTAAACATTTTTCAAGAACTCTCATCCAGAATTATTTTTCCATAGCATCCCGTTCTGATGAAGGAAAAGAGCACGGCGGATAATGATGCCACTCGGACACCATTATCAAGTGAGTGTTTGAAAGCTAAGTCAATGTCAAAACAGATAATATAAATAGATTAGCATAACACTAAACACAAATTTTGGCCTGTAAGGAGTCCGATTGCACGTTGAGAGTTGGTCCATCCATCCATTATCCGTAACCGCTTATCCTATGCAGGGTCGCAAGCGAGCTGAAGCCTATCCCAGCTGACTATGGGCAAGAGGCGGGGTTCGCCCTGGACAAGTCACCAGGTCATCGCAGGGCTGACACATAGAGACAAACAACCATTCACACTCAACTCACACCTACGGTCAATTTAGAGCCACCAATTAGCCTAATTGGACTGTGGGGGAAACCGGAGCACCCGGAGGAAACCCACACAGACACAGGGAGAACATGCAAACTCCACACAGAAAGGCCCCTATCAGCCACTGGGTTCGATCCCAGAGCCTTCTTGCTGTGAGGCGACAGGGCTAACCACTACACCACCATGAGAGTTGAGAGATGGTCTTCTTTCTCTAATGTAGAGCATTTCGTACAACAAGCAGCTGAATTTACTCTCAGATAATAAGACAAAGTTCTTGTTAATGTCTTTTGGTGCAATCCCGTAGTGTTTACAGATGCTTGAAGACACACCATTGTGCTCTTCGATACGCTCATGCAAGCATCTACAGATGGAACTGATATACACTCACCGGCCACTTTATTAGGTACACCTGTCCAACTGCTCGTTAACACTTAATTTCTAATCAGCCAATCACATGGCGGCAACTCAGTGCATTTAGGCATGTAGACATGGTCAAGACAATCTCCTGCAGTTCAAACCGAGCATCAGTATGGGGAAGAAAGGTGATTTGAGTGACTTTGAACGTGGCATGGTTGTTGGTGCCAGAAGGGCTGGTCTGAGTATTTCAGAAACTGCTGATCTACTGGGATTTTCACACACAACCATCTCTAGAGTTTACAGAGAATGGTCCGAAAAAGAAAAAATATCCAGTGAGCGGCAGTTCTGTGGGCGGAAATGCCTTGTTGATGCCAGAGGTCAGAGGAGAATGGCCAGACTGGTTCGAGCTGATAGAAAGGCAACAGTGACTCAAATAACCACCCGTTACAACCAAGGTAGGCAGAAGAGCATCTCTGAATGCACAGTATGTCGAACTTTGAGGCAGATGGGCTACAGCAGCAGAAGACCACGCCGGGTGCCACTCCTTTCAGCTAAGAACAGGAAACTGAGGCTACAATTTGCACAAGCTCATCGAAATTGGACAATAGAAGATTGGAAAAACGTTGCCTGGTCTGATGAGTCTCGATTTCTGCTGCGACATTCGAATGGTAGGGTCAGAATTTGGCGTCAACAACATGAAAGCATGGATCCATCCTGCCTTGTATCAACGGTTCAGGCTGGTGGTGGTGGTGTAATGGTGTGGGGAATATTTTCTTGGCACTCTTTGGGCCCCTTGGTACCAATTGAGCATCGTTGCAACGCCACAGCCTACCTGAGTATTGTTGCTGACCATGTCCATCCCTTTATGACCACAATGTACCCAACTTCTGATGGCTACTTTCAGCAGGATAATGCGCCATGTCATAAAGCTGGAATCATCTCAGACTGGTTTCTTGAACATGACAATGAGTTCACTGTACTCAAATGGCCTCCACAGTCACCAGATCTCAATCCAATAGAGCATCTTTGGGATGTGGTGGAACGGGAGATTCGCATCATGGATGTGCAGCCGACAAATCTGCGCCAACTGTGTGATGCCATCATGTCAATATGGACCAAACTCTCTGAGGAATGCTTCCAGCACCTTGTTGAATCTATGCCACGAAGAATTGAGGCAGTTCTGAAGGCAAAAGGGGGTCCAACCCGTTACTAGCATGGTGTACCTAATAAAGTGGCCGGTGAGTGTATGTCTCATCACAAGAGTCACACTATACACGACCTGTTGCTGATTTATAATCAGCGGTTTTTCCTCTTGCGGCGTGGCTTCGTAGACACAGAGTGCGTGTGCTTGACTGGCCTGCTGCCAATCCAGATCTGTCTCCTATTGAATGTATGTGGTATCATGAAGAGGAGAATCAGACAATGGTGACTACGGACTGTTGAGCAGCTGAAGTCTTGTGTCAAGCAAGAATGGGCAAAAATTCTAATTGCAAAACTGCAACAATTAGGATCCTCAGATCCCATATGATTAAAAAGCGTTATTAAAGGAAAAGTGATGTAATACAATGGTAGTAATGCTGCAAATTCTAAAAACATCTAATTCTAACTTTGTTTATATTTCCAAAGTACAAGTAAGTTGGTCAGTAAAACTACTGAAAATCTTTTCTTTGTACTTTTGTCAGGTTCATGTGAATTAACAAATCACAGAGTTTTTGTTTTTACTGCATTGGGGAAGGGCGGCACGGTGGTGTAGTGGTTAGCACTGTTGCCTCACAGCAAGAAGGTCCGGGTTCGAGCCCCGTGGCCGGCGAGGGCCTTTCTGTGCGGAGTTTGCATGTTCTCCCCGTGTCCGTGTGGGTTTCCTCCGGGTGCTCCGGTTTCCCCCACAGTCCAAAGACATGCAGGTTAGGTTAACTGGTGACTCTAAATTGAGCGTAGGTGTGAATGTGAGTGTGAATGGTTGTCTGTGTCTATGTGTCAGCCCTGTGATGACCTGGCGACTTGTCCAGGGTGAACCCCGCCTTTCGCCTGTAGTCAGCTGGGATAGGCTCCAGGTTGCCTGTGACCCTGTAGAACAGGATAAAGCGGCTAGAGATAATGAATGAATGAATGCGTTTGGGAAAATATCCTATGTTTTCTGGAAATGGGGTTTGTAATAAGAAACAGACTTTCTTTCTTTCTTACTTTATTTATTTGCGGTTGCCTGTAAGGACAGGTTTATTTAACATTTATAGAAGGAGTCTTCAGTGTCAGTGTTGTAATTTTATGTTTTCCGAGATCAGGACAGAAAATGTTGGCTTTTTTTTTAAAGATATTTTTTGGGCTTTTTTCACCTTTATCGGATAGGACAGTGTAGAGACAGGAAATGAGTGGGAGAGAGACGGGGAGGGATCGGGAAATGACCTCGGGTCAGAATCAAACCCGGGTCCCCGGATTTATAGTATGGCGTCTTATCCACCTGAGCCACGACGCCCCCAATGTTGGTGTTTTTGTGGTTTTGAGGTAATGTGACAAGCTGTGGGGTTATTTTTAGAGAAAAGTGAGTGTGAGTGAGTGAGTGAGTGAGTGAGTGAGTGAGTGAGTGAAAGGAAGGACTGCTGCAAACTAACTTGCTTCACAGACATTTCACACAATTAAGTGTAGCTATAAATGGACAAAGGTAGGTCCCCTGTGGGTCCATGTGGCTCCTGCTTATAAATAAAATAGTTTTCTGATCCCATCTCCATACAGTAAATATCACATATATACATGTTATCAGTGATGCTCGCCTCATCTCTTACAAGCATCACCAAGCTGTGAGCAGCATCAGGGCCTGGAGTATTCTGGTTATAAATTTGGTTTACTGTGTTTTGTTCAAAATTCAGTGCTGTGAACGAGTTCTATTTTCAAAATAGTAAGAAAGAAAGCACTTGTTCATGAATTGTCTAAGAAGTGTTATTTAGTACTAATGATCACATTTTTGTTTCAGAAGTGTAGTGTAAAGACTCAAATAAAAATAAATAAATAAATAAATAAATAAATTCAAGCGAATATCAGAAGTTTGACATCGGCTTCTCAATATATCTGCCAAAAAGCTCAAAAAAAAAAAAAACTTACAAAACCTTTCATTTGACCTTTCAGAAGAACCAAACAAAAGCTGTGATAATCAAAAGGTCAATTTTCTTAAAATAAACACCACTTGATATCGAATCGGTAGCCTTGGCGAAGCACGAGGTAAATTTTGTTTATCTTTTTATCTGCCGATTATCTTCCGATGCTACGAAGTTATAACAAGGTTTCTCTTATTTCGTTTCTGGTTCTGATTGGTTCCGAAGTTTATCAAGAAGTAGAACGGGTAATCGAACTCGGTCAGGATAAGTGCTGATTGGTTACGAAGTTTCTCTATTGTTACACTGATTCTTCCAACATGATGACATCACGGCTTCACCACTCATTCTTGTGTACCTTTGATAGCGTGAGATCAACCGTTTGTATCGCGAGATCATGAGTCGCCATTCTGGTGATTGTGATGTGTACGGTATGCACATGTGCAGTGTGCTATTCTTACACTCATTCTTACATTCTTACAACACGATGACATAGTGACTGCTGCCTCGCTTTGCCTCTGAGGCAGTAGCCACAAACATTATTGCAGTAATAGCAATGCCACTTTATTACATGACCCTGTGATTGATTATTTTCCTATTTCAGCATGATACACTGTGTTTTCTTCCTTTCCTTATTCTTATAGTCAGTCTCTCCATTTGACTCACATTAAGCCTGACATTTTCTTTCTTTCTTTCTTTCTTTCTTTCTTTCTTTCTTTCTTTCTTTCTTTCTTTCTTTCTTTCTTTCTTTCTTCCTTCCTTCTCTGGTAAGTTGGGATTTGGGTGAGATATTTAATTTGATTTTCTTTTCATTAAGTCTGTTTGCTAGCTTTAACAGGATTATTTGGCTAATTTAATTCTGTGGTGATGTCAGATTCCTTTCTTATTTTTGAAGGAATGGAAAATAATTTGAATCAATTAATCTATTAATCAATTGATTGCTCATTTGATTAGATCAGTCAATCGATCAGTTAATCTTTGGCTTGTCTATCTATCAGGCACTGACATCATGTTATTCTGTGACGTTACATTCAAAATTACTGGGAAAATACTTCGAATGCTTACCAGAATTAATTATTTCTTCTTCTTCTTCTTCTTCTTCTTCTTCTTCTTCTTTAATATTTGCTCATCAAAGGAGCTGTAAGATTTCTTATTACTTTACCAGTCATCAGGAAATTAATAAAAGAAACTATATTTATTTATTTATGATACATTGGAATTTTTGTTTTGGTATTTTCCTATAGCCAGTCTCACGATTTGACCTACATTAAGTAGTTCTTTCTTTCTTTCTTTCTTTCTTTCTTTCTTTCTTTCTCCATGTCTGAGGCAACAGCTGTGTGTGATCCATCACAGGGAAATGAACCCATAAATAAACCCAATGAGACGGTGATGGGCGAGGCTCTCCCCAAACGCCAGCACATCCCCCTGGAGTTCACTGCTGAGACTGAGACTCCCACTTGGGACCAAAAAAAAAAAAAAAACCCGAGTGAGGGGATGGATGGATAGAAATCATAAAATATACATGTGTGTGGTATTTTAATCTCAGAAACTGACTGTACGATGTCCTTGACTGTGCTTGGATGTGCAGATTTTCCATCGTTCATCCCTCTCTGCCTTGTTCTCTCATCCGTTCCTATTCTTTGCTCAAAGATGGATGGAAATATGTAAGAAATTCAGTCTCTCATATTTGGTTTTGGTTTTTTTTTTCTTTTTCTGCCCTCTCTAACTGTTTTGCCCTTCCCAAAAGGGGAGTGAAGGAATACATTACACTTTTTTGGGGTAATCTGCTTAGAGTGTTTAACAGAAATAGCTTTGCCCACAGTGGGTTGTCTTGTGGATTATGCAAGAGCAGCAAATTGCTTTCGACGTCCCTGTGTCGTTGCCTCCTCCTGCTCCACCTTTGAGCCAAATATGGAGATTTCAGATGTAAAAAGAAGAAAAAATCAACTCCAAGTTCAACTTTATTTATTCTTCATACCAGATTTGACATTAATGTAATTGCAAGAAAATAATTATTTTGGTCGGGTTTACATGCATTATCTGTTTCATGACCTTTGGTTGTTAAGAGTCAGTTCCACAAATATTGGAGAAATAATAAAAAAAAAATCTATTTAATCATGTAACAAACTGGAATTGGATTTAGAATAGGGTGTTTTGTGTGTGTGTGTGTGTGTGTGTGTGTGTGTGTGTGTGTGTGTGTGTGTGTGTGTGTGTGTTGTTTGACCTAATGTAAAACAACCTTGAGTTTGAGAGAGGCACTTTATAAATGTAATTATTATTATTATTATTATTATTATTATTATTATTATTATTATTATTATTTTATAATATTGACTTTTTTCATCTCTGCATTTCCCCCCTATATTTTTGAAGTATGCTTATTAAAAAAATAATTAAGCAAAGTAAACAAATACATATCAAATATACAGGACTGTGCAAAAGTCTTAGGCACATGTAAAGAAATGCTGTAGAAACAAAATGGCCTAAAAAATTAGGAAATGAAATGTTTCAACATTAAAAAATACTATAAACAATGCTAAGCCATAATAAATGAAACAAAGTCAATATCTGGTGTGAGACGACCCTTTGCTTAAAATAAAATAGTAGTCTCGGGTCCAGTGAGTGCAGTTTTATGTGGAAATGAGCTGTAGGTTTTCCTGAGCATCTTCCAGAACCAGCCGCAGTTCTTCTGGACACTTTGACTGTCACACTCGCGTCTTCATTTTACACCAAAACCCAGCAGCCTTCATTATGTTTTCTTGTTTAATCTGAAAAGTGCTCTCTTATGGAATATGCTGCTCAGACATATTTCAAACTTTTTTTTTTCTGTAACATTTAATTTTGTACTGAGAAAAAAAACAACAACATTGGAACTCAAATATTTTTGTAATGTTTTGACTCCATAATGTCTCATCTCATCTCATTATCTGTAGCCGCTTTATCCTTCTACAGGGTCGCAGGCAAGCTGGAGCCTATCCCAGCTGACTACGGGCGAAAGGCGGGGTACACCCTGGACAAGTCGCCAGGTCATCACAGGGCTGACACATAGACACAGACAACCATTCACATTCACACCTACGCTCAATTTAGAGTCACCAGTTAACCTAACCTGCATGTCTTTGGACTGTGGGGGAAACCGGAGCACCCGGAGGAAACCCACGCGGACACGGGGAGAACATGCAAACTCCACACAGAAAGGCCCTCGCCGGCCCCGGGGCTCGAACCCAGGACCTTCTTGCTGTGAGGCGACAGCGCTAACCATTACACCACCGTGCCGCCACTCCATAATGTAGATGTCATGAAATAGAGATCTTTAACAAAGTTTGTATGAAAAAAAATAGGGTGCCAAGACTTTTGCACAGTACCGTACATCAATATCAGCTGATCTTGTTCAGAAGTTCAGGGTTTCATTATCGATATTGTTATTAGAAAAGAAAAAGTGGTGACGTGTCGTCTCTAGAGCACTGTGATTGCTGTATGATTGTTGTTCTAGAAAATGGAAACAGTACAGCGGTATTTTAACGTGTAATCGGTGAAGGAAGGACTCAAAGCACAAAGCATGGTATCTATTTTGACAAAACCAAGCCGCATTATCAAAGTTGCAAGCAGGGCTCAGAGCGCAGGCAGACAGCGATAACCAAGGACAAACACCCACTGAAAACACGAGAGAGGCTCAAAGGCAGGAAATAAAGCACTGGCTTCACCAAACATCAAAACTGAATACAATTTTGAAACGAAAGAGAGAGAAACATAATAGCATGAATCGGCCTATTAATCCATGGTTCAACACGAAACAGGTCAACACATTACGGTAATCAAGTAATGACAGGAAAAGGATATTCAAAATGTTTGAGTAGCAATTCTTTGACAGGCCATTTTTTAAACATTAGTTATTATAGTGTTGTGTAATGTATCAAATTAAAGAGCATGAAGATCTGAATTGAAAACTTCTTTATTTTTTAAAATATGTCGAAAAAAATTATGAACATTTGAAAATGCAATGTTTTTATAAAATTTCCATTTCTGTCTGTTGGTTTAATTTTCATTCATGAGGGAAAAAAAATCAATCAGAAATGAACAGACCAAAAAGCCAAAAAATAAACAGGTTTAGAGTTTTGAGTATCAGGGTAAGAATTACAGATAAAGGCTTCTTCTTGTAGATCACAATTCTGCACCTCGAAGGCTTAAAAGTAACACATCACTGAAATCAGTCCATCCTTTGTGTTTAAACATAAAAGCCAAGATTTATCGGGTATGTTCACTTTAAATTGCGGACACCGAGCATGACTAATGATGGTGGTGCTTGAATGTGCTGTGTACAAGAGGATCAAACTTTGATTAATTCTCTTCACATCAGTATCACTGATAGTTATACACCTTCTCATTTTTTCTCCATGAAAATTAAAAATAAAATTATTGATTTTTAGGAAGGATACAACATTTTCCTCAGTGATCTGATCTTTCGTGGGCACGAGACAGCAAAGTGTTCAGCTGGTTTTATTGGAAAAACAAGTCAACATGAGAGATTTGACCACTTGGTGGGAATCATGAGTTTGAAGCTGATTGAAAAACAGTGAGCGAGTTGGAAGCAGCAACAAAACACACGGACCGGTAACGAATATCACAAAAAAAACCAAGATGGCGGCGCCCATGAGTTTGGTGTATTGCATCACACAATGTTAAAAAATGGTTAAAGTAAAAGCTCGTCACAACGCTGCACAAAATTAACAATGTATTCCGTGAATGTTATTTATTCTTGAATCAACACTAATTTTATGTACAATATATTAAACTCTTTTATATGTTTTTAAAGGCCAAACAAAAACATGCTGTTCTCTGATACAGATGTACGGGGGGTTCATCAGGGCAGCAGCATGCTGTTGAGCCTAGTTTGAGGTTTTGTTAGTCAAGTCAAGTTTATTTGTATAGCGCTTTTAACAATAGACATTGTCGCAAAGAAGCTTTACAGAATTTGAACGACTTAAAACATGAGCTAATTTTATCCCTAATCTATCCCCAATGAGCACGCCTGTGGCGACGGTGGCGAGGAAAAACTCCCTCAGACGACATGAGGAAGAAACCTCGAGAGGAACCAGACTCTAAAGGGAACCCATCCTCATTTGGGCAACAACAGACAGCATGACTATAACATTAACAGTTTTAACTATTTCCGTTGATGTTATAAACTCTTCATTGATGGAAACCTGAGTGCAGAACTGTTCATGACAACTGCAGTCCTAAAGTTAACAAGTCAATTGTAATCGTCAGCCATAAAAGCATTACTGAAAGTGTCCAGAGTGTCTTTAAAGTGCGACTTTCAACTGTCCATATGGGGCCATCATCCACAGGAGTGATGCGATGAGACTCCAGCCAGATGTAGGGCATCAGGATGGATCAGGCAGGTCCGAGGAGCAGAAGAGGTTCAGCATCTTGATCTCAGGACTGACATGTAACTCAAAGGGACAGATGGGGGGGGGAGAAAACACAGGTTGTTAGGTATGCCCAATCTCACCTGAATAAGTAGGAACAGTATACATTTTGCACTGAGTACAAGCAGGGACTCCGGCAACTAACTATGACAGCATAACTAAAAGGGGAGAGCAGATATATGGTCCTTCCTTCCTTCCTGGAGATTTGTGGGTCAAATCTCCAGCTCCCGACTACACTGCTTCTCCAATCATCTCTGTCCATTGCAATACATCGACGATACATCTCATCTACCGTATGCTGAGGCTGGTGAGTTCTTGCATGTTTTTGATGTAGGTTGTTCAAGGTTGAGGTCTTCCTCTACTATTACGGTCTTGCATAGTCCTGGGTATGACTTTAAACTGCAACCGGTAGTGAGTCTCAGGTCCAGGAGGACTTGTGTATTGGGGAAAGTGGAGTTACCCCTTAATCACCAGGTCCACTCTGACCCAGAGTGGTAACACCTGCCTGGGTTCCAGCTATGGGTTAAATAGTACATCAGCAATAAGGTGCTGGCAGCAGGGCGCTTTTCGGTGCAGTGTGGCAGATGAACCCAACAGGGTCAGTGGTGCACCACCTGCTGGCATGTGGAAGATCCACTCAAGTGGCCAATGGATGGCATCACTTGGCAAGTCAGTTGTCACTGCAGGGCAACTTCCATTACTGTCAGGTCTGTGGCACTTTTGTGCACCACTTGGCATCAGGTCTGGAGGTCCAGAGAGACAACATGATGGGGGGATGACATTGTTTGTATAACTTTACTGTGCAAGGTGCTTCATTAGGAAAGGAGAATAAGTCCGGTGTACTCTGGTGTGGGTCTCGCGGCCCATCTGCATTTCTGTGCATCCTGATGAAGCGGTCATCATTGCTCGCGATGGACAGCTGATGACAACGGCCTTGCGTTGCTGTGTACTGTATAAAGCATAGCTATGTATGGTTGATTCAGTTGGCCTTCTAATTGTCCAGTGTCTGAGCATGTGTAACTGTCTTCCTATAAATATTTCTGCAATATTTCTCCTTTTGGTCATAACCAGGACATATTCATTGGTGATTCTATCAGTTCGCTTGATGTTTAACAGAATATGATAACAGTTGATGGCAGAATGAGTTCAGTTGATTCTTCATGGTCTGATTGAGTGTCCATGATTCTGCCCTGTGAAGGAGGATGGAGTGGAAAGTATCAGGGAGTCAAACAGTCAAAGCTTGAGTTGTAAAGAGATTTGACGTATGGTACATCTGAAAAAAAAAAAAGGCTGCTGACCCCGCCCTCTCATCCTGACCTGTTTTGCTCAAGCACTTACAAATTTGCAATCCAGACACCACATTGTCTCTACAGCATGAATGAGAGTGGACATAACCAGAGGTCAAGTGGGTTCTCTGGGTTCCTGCCAAAACACTGAGTGTGTGAGTGTGATATAGACAGAGAGAGAGAGAGAGAGAGAGAGAGAGAGAGATATCTCATTTCAACTCAGGAAGGAAAGATGAACTCAGAAGAATAACATGAATGTAAATGATGTCTGAGTTGCTTTAGGATTACCAATGGACGGCTTTTAAACGTACTCATGTTCCCCGTTAATGCTGCAGGAATGCCAAGACTAACATATTTCCTTTGGTCTTTATTTTCAGCTTGTTCACGTTCAAGCATGCACCATTCCATGCTTTCAGAATTGAGAGCACTCCACACTGATAAGTATCGATTACGACTGACAAGCTTTCACTCGATTATATTTGCACTTGATATGACCGTGTATTCTCCCATCTGATATACGAGACCAGGAGAATGCCTTTAAAACCCAATGACCTTTGTGTTATAAACTTCTAAGAGTAGTTTTAAGATATCAGATGCAGCAAAGGTTGAACATCTAAGCTAAAAAAAATAAATAAATAAATAAAAAAGTTCACCTGGCCTTCATGGATGAACCTAATGGAGCGGCACATGTTAGATTCTAGGTTGGTTTGGGGGCGGGGCTTGTAATCGCACATAGAATGATTCTGAACAAATTGTAGATTGATTGTGTAATTGTGAGTCAATACAGATTTCCAAGATGGCTGCCACTCCGTTAGATTCATCCATTCATTATTGTTGCTGTTGTTGATGATGATGGATTTTATTGTGCATGGATTGCAAAGAAGCATTAACATACAAACAAACAAACAAACAAAAAACAAAATGCATACTGAAGTCACAGGTATAAAACAGTCAAGCAAAAATTTCACCATCACTTTTACCATTTTAGTTGGAAAAATGTTTTGTTAACCCTTTCTATGAAGGTCATATTCACCATTAACTATCAACCCATATTATCATGTTATAATGCATTCATAAGAAATTACACATACAAATATTTATATATTTATGAAGTTGCCTTACAGTTAACGTAATCTATTGATATGCTTTATGAATTATAAACTGCTGTTGCAACACTTTCTCTGAAGGTCATATCTATCACATGGCCATATCACGTTATAACACATTCATAAGGCATTATACACATCGCTTATATTCGGTTATTTATGAAAAGGCCTGACATATGATGCATTTTGAAACATTAACATAAGTAGTGTTCATAAGACATTATATAACCGCACCTCATGCCCCAGTGTATATCGTGCATTATGACAAGACATACTGGTGATATAATGTGCTATAAGCACTACTTATAAATTGCTATTACAACTTGATATGTAAAAAAAAAAATTACTTTAACAGCACATTATAAACAATGCTACAAACTGTAATGCCTGTAAGGACAAATAATTAATATGACATCTATAATACCTCATGAATGCATTATGACATGTTATGAATATATTTATAACATGCTGATGATACATGCAGCCTTTAGAGAAGTGTTTCAAAAAGGAGATGCATGACATTTTCAGCTATCATTATTCTGTATTATGAATTATTATGAATTGTTACCCTGGTGCATTATAAGTAGTGTTCATAATGCATTATATCACCACTATGCACTTTTGACTGAAATAAAATATCATCGATATCAAAACTATCAAAATTATAAGCACTACTTCAGATTCATAATGAATATGAATGTACTTGATAATGCCTTAAGAATGTGTATAGTGCCTTATGAATGCATTATAGCATGTTATAAGTTGTTATACGTGTCATATCACCAAGCCTCACTTTGCATAATGTATAATGGATGATAATGCATTCTATTTTACAACTTATGCATGCATTGGAAACTTTTCTTAAATAGTTACAAAGATGTGTGTAATGCCTTATAAATATGTATTATGCCTTATGAATGCATTATAACATGCTTTATTACACACATCGCCTTCATAGAAAGTGTGGCCGAAATTTGTTTGTTTGTTTGTTTGGTTGGTTTTTTGTTTGTTTTTGCTTATATTAAAAACAATCAAGATGCATTTAGCATCGATCAAAGCCTTTTCCTGACAAAGTCATCAAACAGTGCAACGTGTCATTAATTCCATCATCAGAAGCTCAGAGTAAATCTTCCTCCTGGTGTCTTGGAGCTCGTGTGCTGCAGTGGCCTGCTGGAGAGGGAGCAGCGCTACCTAATCCTCCTCAATCGTCCTGAGCTCCACTGCAGGCATCTCTCCAAGAGGCATTTAGTTTATTAGAAAAGTTGGTTACCTTGGGAAATCATGATCAAAGCCGAAAGAGCAATTAAGCAATACGAGGCTGTAATGAGATTTGATTTGGCTTCTGACTACGAGCCGTGCGAAGCAGCAGCAGTGCAGGAGGCTGGCTCTGATGAATACTGATTCCTACATTAGCGTTTATATCGTCCCAAACACAAATGGATGCGAGAGAAAAGCCAGGAAAAAACCTGCACCGTTGGGGCTCCATGTTCCAAACGATGCCGTAATGAAGGAAAGCAGCGGTCGAGTTGGGCTGGGTTCTGGGTTCTTTTCGTTCTGGCGAAATTTAACTCGTCTCAGAGAAAATAAAGAGACAGCTGATATCACGGGCAAATCCAGGCGGAAAACTGCAGCACATTCAGCTGATAAATACTTTAATTACATTTCCAGGACACATGAAAAGTGCCAAGTTTTGATTAGGGTGAGTTGAAACAGAGAAAATGAGAGTGTGGATGGATGTCACGGTGGTGTAGTGGGTCACACTGTCACCTCAAAGCAAGAAGGTTCTGGGTTCGAGCCCAGCGGCCGACGATGGCCTTTCTGTGTGGAGTTTGCATCGTGTCTGCATGAGTTTGCTCCAGCTGCTCTGGTTTCCCCGACAGTCCAAAGACATGTTGTTAGGTTCAGTAAGGCACCTTGAGCGAGGCCCCGAACCTCCAACTGCTCCCCGGGCACTGTAGCGTAGCTGCTCACTGCTCTGGATATGTGTGTGTGTGTGTGTGCTCATTGCTCATGTGTGTATTCACTGCTTCAGATGGGTTAAATGCAGAGGATGAATTTTACTGTGCTTGAGTGTGCATGTGACAAATTAAGGCTTCATCTTCTTATTATTTTATTTATTTATTTATTTATTTATTTGAAATCACATTAAGTATCATTAACAGTCCCAGAAATATTCATATTCTCAGAGTTTACAGGAACACATCAAGGGACATTCTTTGTTAAACATGAAACTTATAAGGCCTGAAAGATGATGATGATGATGATGATGATGATGATGCCCTTTATTGTCACTAGTCACATGTACCAACGAAATTAGCCGTCAACCTGTCCGTACATATACAACATACAATTGACATAGGGTAGACAGGACAGGAAGACAGGGATGAAGATAAAAAGGAAACACAACATGAGGAGAGATAAGGAAAAAAAAGAACACCCCCCCCCACACACACACACTATGCTCCTATCAGGAGTACAGTGTGGGAACATTTAAAAAACCTTTGCACATAAGCACACAACAACACAAGTACACTTTAAACACAGGACTTGAGGGGGGGAATCAGGGGTAGGGGGTAAGGGGGGGAGGGGAGGAGGTAATCCAGCGCAAGCAAGCAGCCGTCCGCTCCTGCAGCCATGAAAGCGCTGGTCACGCACCCGCTTGTCACACTGGGGGTAAAAATGGTGACCACGGAAAGTTAGAGAAGGAATGCGAGGAATGCGAGAGTGTCTCCCGGCAGTGACCTTCAGGGGGAAATGTTGTCTCAGCAACGGCCTGAACCAAGGCCGGTGCTGTCTCAGGGAGCCGAATGTCGATAAGATATAAATTGTTTGGTCTTTCCAGACGCAGTCTTTGCACGTCCACACCGCTCATCCATATCTGTCCATTCCATCCATTCTATTCAAATTCAAATTGATCTCCTAAAAACGTATTCCTTGCAAAGCTGAAAGCTGCTCTGAGATAACAACCATTTTGTGGTTAAAGTTCTGAATGTCCACAGTCCGAGTGCCAACAGCTTTGCCGACCACTCCAATCATATCGGGCAGCTTTGTGGGGCTTTGAACAGCTGTCACCATTGTCTGATTTCCTCAATATACCAGGGCAATGCCTAATCCAATCAGCAAAAGTCCTGTAATCATGGTTCCGAATAGGTAAATATCTTCAATGTCCTCCACAGAAAGAATCGCCAGGCACACGACCCGCCACCGCTCCCACACGTCCATCGTTTAACCAGACGCAAACGTTCTGGCAGGACATACAGGTTCCCCCAAACCCAAACTTCTCGTCGAGAAAACTGTGTCAATTTCGTTAGGAGACCAGTTGATCAATTCCATGCTTTTTTTAGTTGAGAAAGTAATGGATAAGGAGAAAGAAAGAAAGAATATGGAATATGAAAAACCTCTCGTTCCTTCCCCTTTTTTCAGGAAAGACTTCACTATTTTTGTTTGTTTGTGCAAGTTCTCATGATAAAAGCTCTCAGTGTTGTAATTAACCTTGATCCATATCTCAAGCTATACCATGTTGTGTCCATGAATTTGAAGGCTTTGGGCCTGGAACATCCTTGAAAAGTCCATGAATTTGATCTTGAAGTAGGTTTGAGATCCTGGACCTGGAATAGTAATGCTGAACAGCATTTACGGTCTCAGAAATAGTTTTTTTTTTTTTTGTCATACTTTATTCAAATCCACATTTCTAGACAATGTAGAAAACTATTGGAAGCATAAAGTTAAAAACAAATCCATCAATAAATCAACAAAATATAAGTAAAGTGTTTCTCCAAATGAAACACTTTACTGATATTCACCTGTTCTGCCTTTTCTAATTTGACAAACAGGTGAAAAAATAAAGGTTTTACAGTTTTAATAATTGTCCCCCTCCTTTCTTTTTACCAGGGGAGGCAACAGATTGATTGATTGATTGATTGATTGATTGATTGATTGATTGATTGATTGATTGAATTAGAATGTCAGAAGTGTAATGTGAAATAGCATAACTGTGATTGGAAATATTGACTCAGCTGAATTCTTCATGACATTATAAATAGTTTTAATAATTTATGAAAAAAATGAATTGCATTATAATTCATTTAAAATATAAAAGTGACATATGTTAATAAATTTAATAAATGTAATTTAATACATGAATTAAATTATTTAAATATTGATTTATAAAAAAATAAATTTATATTTTAATAAATATATTTATCAGTAATACTCTTTTGGTAAGTGCTGTTCAACAAACATAATGGAACACATGATTATTAACATTATTAATATTTATATTAAATCATTTACAGTGGTGTTTGAAAGTTTGTGAACCCTTTAGAATTTTCTATATTTCTGCATAAATATGACCGAAAACATCATCAGATTTTCACACAAGTCCTAAAAGTAGATAAAGAGAACACAGTTAAACAAATAAGACAAAAATATTACACTTGGTAATTTATTTATTGAGGAAAAGGATCCAATATTACATATCTGTGAGTGGCAAAAGTATGTGAACCTCAAGAATTAGCAGTTAATTTGAAGGTGAAATTAGAGTCAGATGTTTTCAATCAATGGCATGACAATCAGGTGTGAGTGGGCACCCTGTTTTATTTAAAGAACAGGGATCTATCAAAGTCTGATCTTCACAACACATGTTTGTGGAAGTGTATCATGGCACGAACAAAGGAGATTTCTGAGGACCTCGGAAAAAGCGTTGTTGATGCTCATTAGGCTGGAAAAGGTTACAAAACCATCTCTAAAGAGTTTGGACTCCACCAATCCACAGTCAGACAGATTGTGTACAAATGGAGGAAATTCAAGACCATTGTCACCCTCCCCAGGAGTGGTCGACCAACAAAGATCACTCCAAGAGCAAGGCGTGTCATAGTCAGCGAGGTCACAAAGGACCCCAGGGTAACTTCTAAGCAACTGAAGGCCTCTCTCACATTAACATTAGCCAATGTTCATGAGTCCACCATCAGGAGAACACTGAACAACAATGGTGTGCATGGCAGGGTTGCAAGGAGAAAGCCACTGCTCTCCAAAAAGAACATTGCTGCTCATCTGCAGTTTGCTAAAGATCACATGGACAAGCCAGAAGGCTATTGGAAAAATGTTTTGCGGATGGATGAGACCAAAATAAAACTTTTTGGTTTAAATGAGAAGCGTTATGTTTGGGAAAAAAAAAAAAAAAACCACTGCATTCCAGAATAAGAACCTTATCCCATCTGTGAAACATGGTGGTGGTAGCATCATGGTTTGGGCCTGTTTTGCTGCATCTGGGCCAAGACGGCTTGACATCATTGATGGAACAATGAATTCTGAATTATACCAGCAAATTCTAAAGGAAAATGTCAGGACATCTGTCCATGGACTGAATCTCAAGAGAAGGTGGGTCATGCAGCAAGACAACAACCCTAAGCACACAAGTCGTTCTACCAAAGAATGGTTAAAGAAGAATAAAGTTAATGTTTTGGAATGGCCAAGTCAAAGTCCTGACCTTAATCCAACCGAAATTTTGTGGAAGGACCTGAAGCGAGCAGTTCATGTGAGGAAACCCACCAACATCCCAGAGGTGAAGCTGTTCTGTATGGAGGAATGGGCTAAAATTCCTCCAAGCCGGTGTGCAGGACTGATCAACAGTTACCGCAAACGTTTAGTTGCAGTTATTGCTGCACAAGGGGGTCACACCAGATACTGAAAGCAAAGGTTCACATACTTTTGCCACTCACAGATATGTAATATTGGATCATTTTCCTCAGTAAATAAATGACCAAGTATAACATTTTTGTCTCATTTGTTTAACTGGGTTCTCTTTATCTACTTTTAGGACTTGTGTGAAAATCTGATGATGTTTTGGGTCACATTTATGCAGAAATATAAAAAATTCTAAAGGCTTCACAAACTTTCAAGCACCACTGTATTTATGGGTGCACTCATAGTTTTGAAACCTACAGAAATACCAGGTTAAATAAATAAACTGAATTTGAAAAAAAAAAGAAAATATGAAAGTATAGATTTCTACTTTATCTATTTTGTTCTGCTTTTTGTAGCTTCATACAACAGGTGTGGTGGTGGTGAGGGGACCCCAACTTTCATTCTTTCTTTCTTTGACCATTTGGGCAACAAAAAGTGATTTTCCTTCCTTCCTTTTCAACCTTGTTAAACGTATATATTCATTCATTCATTCATTTGGTATTGAAGCTAATCAGAAAATAAACCCTAAATACCATTCATCTCCTCACACTTACTCACTTCTGGAATATTTTGGGACCATTTTAGTGAAAACAAAACTCAGAAGCCCTGTACGGTGTGGTCAAGTGTAAAAACACCACTGCTCAAGAAAATAAACCAAATACATCTTCTGACCAATCAGATCCAAGAACTCAGCCATGCTCCTGCATGAGCATTTATAAACATTTACAGTGGTGCTTAAAAGTTTGTGAACCCTTTTTAGAATTTCTAGATTTCTGCATAAATATGACCTAAAACATCATCAGATTTTCACACAAGTCCTCAAAGTAGATAAAGAGAACCCAGTTAAACAAATGAGACAAGAATATTATACTTGGTCATTTATTTATTGAGGAAAATGATCCAATATTACATATCTGTGAGTGGCAAAAGTATGTGAACCTCTAGGATTAATTTGAAGGTGAAATTAGAGTCAGGTGTTTTCAATCAATGGGATGACAATCAGGTGTGAGTGGGCACCCTGTTTTATTTAAAGAACAGGGGTCTATCAAAGTCTGATCTTCACAACATGTTTGTGGAAGTGTATCATGGCACAAACAAAGGAGATTTCTGAGGACCTCAGAAAAAGCGTTGTTGATGCTCATCAGGCTGGAAAAGGTTACAAAACCATCTCTAAAGAGTTTGGACTCCACCAATCCACAGTCAGACAGATTGTGTACAAATGGAGGAAATTCAAGACCATTGTTACCCTCTCCAGGAGTGGTCGACCAACAAAGATCACTCCAAGAGCAAGGCGTGTAATAGTCGGCGAGGTCACCAAGGACCCCAGGGTAACTTCTAAGCAACTGAAGGCCTCTCTCACACTGGCTAATGTTAATGTTCATGAGTCCACCATCAGGAGAACACTGAACAACAATGGTGTGCATGGCAGGGTTGCAAGGAGAAAGCCACTGCTCTCCAAAAAGAACATTGCTGCTCGTCTGCAGTTTGCTAAAGATCACGTGGACAAGCCAGAAGGCTATTGGAAAAATGTTTTGTGGATGGATGAGACCAAAATAGAACTTTTTGGTTTAAATGAGAAGCGTTATGTTTGGAGAAAGGAAAACACTGCATCCCAGCATAAGAACCTTATCCCATCTGTGAAACATGGTGGTGGTAGCATCATGGTTTGGGCCCATTTTGCTTCTTCTGGGCCAGGACAGCTTGCCGTCATTGATGGAACAATGAATTCTGAATTATACCAGCGAATTCTAAAGGAAAATGTCAGGACATCTGTCCATGAACTGAATCTCAAGAGAAGGTGGGTCATGCAACAAGACAACGACCCTAAGCACACAAGTCGTTCTACCAAAGAATGGTTAAAGAAGAATAAAGTTAATGTTTTGGAATGGCCAAGTCAAAGTCCTGACCTTAATCCAATGGAAATGTTGTGGAAGGACCTGAAGCGAGCAGTTCATGTGAGGAAACCCACCAACATCCCAGAGTTGAAGCTGTTCTGTACGGAGGAACGGGCTAAAATTCCTCCAAGCTGGTGTGCAGGACTGATCAACAGTTACCACAAACGTTTAGTTGCAGTTATTGCTGCACAAGGGGGCCACACCAGATACTGAAAGCAAAGGTTCACATACTTTTGCCACTTACAGATATGTAATATTGGATCATTTTCCTCAATAAATAAATAAATGACCAGGTATAATTTTGTCTCATTTGTTTAACCGGGTTCTCTTTATCTACTTTTAGGACTTGTGTGAAAATCTGATGATGTTTTAGGTCATATTTATGCAGAAATATAGACAATTCTAAAGGGTTCACAAACTTTCAAGCACCACTGTATTCAGGTTTATCTCATCATGGTGTCCTATTGCGCTATGAACACTACCCTTAAGGAAAATGTTCCCTGGTTTTCTGTCCTGCTGCAGTGCAGATTAACAGACCTCTAAAAACAAGCTCCATGATCCTGGTGTAAGGCGGGAAAGCCAGGTCCAGATCCGAGCTCCAGAAATAGCTGTCACTCCCCACACTGGCCATGGGCACGACAGAAATAGTGTGGAAACTTCCTTCCAGTGCTGGAGCTCGAGAGTCTGGCCCTGGAGACTTGGGACATCATTCTTATTCTTAGCGATGAGAGGACAGGTGGAGGAATAAAGGACATGGGGTTCTATAGGGGCAGAATAACAGCCCTTAAAATTCCCCAGCTGTCATCGCTACACCGTTGTTTTGTTGTTGTGGGAGGAGAAGGGACACCGACGTATTTATAGAGTGCCAGGTTTAAAAAAAAAAGGCTCCTTGCGTGTAAACTTGGCAGACATCTTTCCACCGACTTGATGAGGAGCCTCAGCGTCTTTATTGACATGGGAGAGTAACAAGTAGAGAAATGCCTGCTGTGGTTACCATGGCGATATACAGCTCATGAAATCGGCTATTAAACGTACCGGCATTGTTTTATTGGCAGGCTGAGGTTCAGCAACAGCAGAGTTCAGAAGTGCAGAGTTTCAATCAACAACATCCAGTGGTGATGGCAAACAATAATCTTAACTGAGAGAGAAAAAAAAATAATAATAATAAATGTGTTGTAATATAAACAAACAAATAAAATACTTAATAAATTTTAAAGTGAAATTTACACATGTACGCTGTAATATGTAGGTAAATATAATGTTTGTTTCTTTGTTTTTGTTTGTTTGTTTACAGGGGATCTTTACATGTAAGGGGTTTTAGAAAATTAGACGTACAGTCCATCTTTCACATTGAATTAAATACACCACAAAATGTAAAAAAGCTCAGTGTTACCAGGTTTAATAGATGAAAACATATTTCACATGAGGAAAATTACATAATAATCATAAATCAAAGTTGGCACACTAACAGGTTTTACAGGCAACTGAATCTTTCAAATGTGGACGTTTTAAAAGAAAACTGAATAATAAAAAAATGTCTAGTTTGTTTTGTGTGTTTGTTTTACAAAGCAGAATCTATTAAAAAAATAATAATGACTCGGGAACAGAGATATTGGTGTGAATGATGAATGAGCACAAACGGACGGCAGGTATTAAATTGGCGTAAACCCATTTCTGCCATTTTAAGAACAAATAAGAACATTATTTTACAAACCTTTCTCAAAATTACGATAACTTCAGAACTGGGAATATTCAAAAAATAATGATGATGGCGATGGTCATGATGAGTATTATTATTATTATTATTATTATTATTTTGTTCATCATACACTGTCAGAAATTAAAGAGCATTATTGTCCCTTTAAGGGTACCATGGCTTGCTACTGGATCAATTCCCTCTAAGGTACTTATGTGTACCCTTTACTGTATATCCTGCTTGGAAACATACATGTACCGGTACCTTTTTGGCCCTAAAAAGATACACATCATTACCTTAAGGTCCTATAATGAGCTCTTGGGTGAACATTAGTGTAGATTACATCTTGGGGGACAGAAATTAGCATTAGTTGAATTAGCATAAACTAATTCAAGCCGTCTCCTTTACTTTGGGCATTATTTTAGGCTCCCTAAATTCCTGCTCGACTGGGTTCCTGCCCATAGCTCTAGAGATGTTGGACACCCAAGACTAAACATCCTGAAGATGCTGGGTAATGATCTTGAGCTGTATCGAGGAGAAGATTACGATATTGCGATGGGGAAACTTTGTGCATTGGATTGAGATAAATGGCACCGAATCCTACATTTCACCAAACAATGATGAAGCGATTGTAAGCAGGCAGACCTGTCACAAGATGGATGAAGACCTGACCAAGGTACAAGGTAAGGACAGAAATGGACTCCTACAGTAACCCTATTTCTGATAGTGTATACTGTAGAGTGTGTACTGTGAAAAAAATATATTTGTCCCTTCGTGATTTCTGATTTTCACACATTTGTCACAATGGTTTCAGATCTTCAAACAAATCAAATCAACCCGTGTGAACATAAAATACAAATTTTGACGATTTATTTAAACCTTTATTACCACTGTATTTCTTATTTTGGTAAAAAGAAGATTCCTACTCAGCATAAACTCATCACCTGTTGGCCGGGTGAGCTAATAAATCCTGCTTTGTCTGCTTTAACCAAGATGAGTGATTGGAAATTCTCTGTTTATCTGCAAAGTATTGCATGATATTTATCAAAGTTAGGAAGAAAAAAGATTATATCAGTTGTAGTAGTCATTGATCTTAAAGCAACAAGACAGATCAGTGTAAACACTTAAGCAGAAAAGCATGGACTTGAAGGGGAAAAAAAAGAGAAAAGGAAAATCACCCCTTAGGGATATGATTGGAATGATTAGATTTGTGTCCATGCTCTGTATATGTTCCTGTTTCCTATAATAATAATAATAATAATAATAATAATAATAATAATCAGTTAAATTTATGTAGCGCCTTTCTCAAAACCCAAGGTCGCTTTATAATTATAGGGAATCAAAAAAAAGTCCACCAAATAGAGGTCAGGATGTCATTCCAATGGTGTAGCAGCCAAAGTCCCACCAAAAGGCGCATGAAAACAAGTCCCACACCGCACCGCCGCCGGGCAACATCACTCAGAACACCACGCCATGGATCCACGAAGCGAGCACAGACGCACCGCCACGCGAAGCGCTGGTATGTCTCAAACTGCCTGCGCAGCCACTGCGACGCCACCGAGCAACATCGCTTTGAACACCGCGCCAAGCACTAAAGCACCACTGCACAGAGCGCTGGACAACCATGATGTTAAAATGAGCAACGAGCTCACTGCAGTCCATAGCAAGGAGCACAGGCATCACCCACGCTGAACCAAGGCCTGGAGGGAACCGACGCCCAGAACTGGGTCTGGAGCTACACCATAACCGGCAGACAAAACCCTCAAACAAAAACAAACATCAAACTACACAAACACACAATAAATAAATAAATAAATAAATAAATAAATAAATAAAATACAAAGCTCCGGGGCAGCACGGTGGTGTAGTGGTTAGCGCTGTCGCCTCACAGCAAGAAGGTCCTGGGTTCGAGCCCCGGGGCCGGCGAGGGCCTTTCTGCGTGGAGTTTGCATGTTCTCCCTGTGTCCGCGTGGGTTTCCTCCGGGTGCTCCGGTTTCCCCCACAGTCCAAAGACATGCAGGTTAGGTTAACTGGTGACTCTAAATTGACCGTAGGTGTGAATGTGAGTGTGAATGGTTGTCTGTGTCTATGTGTCAGCCCTGTGATGACCTGGCGACTTGTCCAGGGTGTACCCCGCCTTTCGCCCGTAGTCAGCTGGGATAGGATCCAGCTTGCCTGCGACCCTGTAGAAGGATAAAGCGGCTACAGATAATGAGATGAGATGAGACAAAGCTCCGGTGAGAAGCGGCAGCCAGAATGTGCACGATGTACTCTCAACCGGAAACGGAAAAAGAAGGACATGTAAAAGTCTTATATTGCCCCTTTTCCACCAAAGCAGTTCCAGGGCTGGTTTGGGGCCAGTGCTTAGTTTGGAACCGGGTTTTCTGTTTCCACTGACAAAGAACTGGCTCTGGGGCCAGAAAAGCCGGTTCCAGGCTAGCACCAACTCTCTGCTGGGCCAGAGGAAAGAACCGCTTACGTCAGTGGGGGGGTGGAGTTTGTAAGACCAACAACAATAACAAGACCGCAAAAGATCGCCATTTTTAAGCGACGAGAAGCAGTAGCTGTACAAACGTGAAGTCATCCATTATTATTATTGTTGTTGTTGTTGTTGTTGCTGCTGCTGCTTCTTCCGCGTTGTTTTTGCTTCGATATTCGTGCCAAGGTTTATGCAAACGTAGCGAAGTAACTGATGTATACAGCGACGTAACTGACGTATACAGCGACGTAATGATGTGGCTCCCCTTAGCACCATGAGCTATGGAAAAGCAAACTGGTTCTCAGCTGGCTCGCAAGTTGAACGAGTTGTGAACCAGCACCAGCACCGGCCCCGAAACAGCCCTGGAACTGATTTGGTGGAAAAGGGGTATTTGTCTGCTAATAATATAAATACAACATGCAGGGGTTTTTTTTGTTTGTACTTCTTTGATAAAAAGAAAAAAAAAGAACAAATCATTCACATCTCCATGACAAAGTCCCCGCCTCATGGCCTCATGACCAAAAAATAAAGTTTTCATGTTAAGAGTTTCACTTTTATCCACACAGGTATGCAATTTTACGGTGTGTTGACTGAAGCGTGTGGATGGAGTCGTGCGACTCAGCCATCGCTCACGGAGCAGAAATTCCATTCACAGGGAAAGTAAACGCAGGCCCGAGTACGTGATCCGTGTCCTCGTGTTCACAGATGTAGTAATAGGAAGCAGCGAGGAAAAGGCACGAGACGGGAAACGTATTTCGCTCGCTCCGAAGCAGCGCCGCCTCTTTATCATATCATAAACTGCATTATGTTTTGATTAATTTCAAATTGCCTGTTTTGCTTCAGTAGACTGTGAAATACATTTCCCCTTTTGTAAATTTTCAATTTCTATTATTTTCCGTCGAGGTGAGGAAGGGAAAGACACGGCAGTGAGGGTTCGGGTTTGAAATTAAGAAAGCGAGGTGTTAATGCAGGTGAGCGTCTCCAATTCATCACTCACATTCTTAATTATGTTGTTTATACAGATGTCCGTTTAAGGAGGGAAAAAAAATGGTGCACGTACTGCATTCCAGGGCCGGCTACAACGGAAAGGGGCGCAATTCGTCAATTTCAAGGTAATGAGAAAAGTGAGTATTAGCTTATGCTCATTTTCTAAAGGTGAGTGAGTCAATTTGTGTGAAATGCAAGCCATGAGAGCTGCTTTATTAGAGTCAAGCAAGCGTTCAGCTGGTAAAACAAAATGCACACAGATCCAAACCGGTGACTGACTGCTAGCAGACTGGAATGAGATTTTTATGAACCATCTCAATCAATACCTCTGTTCAGCAAGTCATTCAGGAATTTATTATGAATGTGGTACTAGTGATGACGTTGTATGACTGTTGTTGTAATTCTTCTTATTATTTTTTCAAAGATATTAAGTTTATCTTTGAGCGGTGAATGTATACGGTATATCACGAAAGAGTGACGCGAACAAGTCTTCAACACGAGAAGATAAACTTCATCTCTTCGCACCACTGTGTAATGTTCTTGATATTATATGGACACATCCACAAAAATATGCAAATTAATCAAAATAACTTTCACCATTTTGACAATGCACATATACTCAGTGGGAAAACACTGGGAGTGACATCATCGGAGTGAAATATCGGGAATTATTTTTTCCGCGGTCCGGTTTCCATCAAATCCTGAACTCTGATTGGCTGGCGAGCGGGTCTGTATCCTACGAAACGGACCCCGGTTACGGACCTCTGGCGACTCACTCATTCACAACAACAACAAACATAGTAGCAATTTTTTGTCAACATTTATTTTCACATTTCTCAGGAGAACAGCACTAATTTTACAGCATGGATAGCGATAACGACAGTGTTCACAGCGAAACCGAGTTTTACTCCCCTGAGGAAGAAGAAATAAAAGAAAACATTTCAAGAGAAAGCTAAAAACCTCTAACTTGCTAACGCCGAGCAAAAACATGGCTGAATCCTGAATGACTCCTATTTGTATAA